>NC_057812.1:181539990-181760318 GCF_018294505.1 Triticum aestivum
GGGGGGGCTTTCCGCGCGGGCGTTGGCTTCGTGCCGCTGCGCGGCTGCATCGATCAGCTGCTGGATGCGTCAGGTCATGTGGGGATTTCTTTGGCCCCCAGTCCGTCTAGCTTGTCTACGGCCGCCTGGGCGGCGCGCAGGTTCTCGAGTGGAGTGGCGTAGACTGGGCGATCGACTCCTAACGTGTCGGCAATGACAGCGTCGCGCTGTCTGACAACACCGACCCGGCTGGGCCCGCCTGGGGGCGGCGTGCCAAAGGCGGCGCGGTCGGCCTCGTGTCGGTGGGCCTTAGCGAGGCGTCTCATGGAGACCAACTTCCGGCCCTCCGCGAGGAGGGCGAGGCGGCGAGCCATAGTGCTTCAGCGTCGGCATCGGCCGGGAGGGGGATGGACAAGTCGTGGACCGCCGCGTGCGGGGCGTCGTGGGCGCTCTCGTCATCAGCACCGTCGTGGCCGATGACCATCACCTCGGTGGTGACAGCGTCGCAGCCATCGGCTCGGGGAAGCGGGTCATTGTAGATCGTGACGTTGGTGGGGAAGGTGTCGAATGAGGCCGTGTCGGAGTCGACAGGCATCAGATCGGTGGAGCCAACCGACTCCAAGTCCACAGCAGGCTCGCCGGAGACATAGAGCCGGTCGAGGAAGTTGACGAGGTGGTCGATGCCCGCGTTGGAGGCGAGCTCGTCGGAGATGAGGGTATTGTCAAGGAGATCAGCGAGGCTGCTCGCTGCGCAGGCGTTAGTGACGCCTTGCAGCGCGTTGTGGCAAGCGCCATCGGGCGTGCCGGGCCGGCTACGCTCGCGGGGGAGGAAGAGGGTTCCCGTCCAGAATAGGTCTCCGGACGACGGTGCACCTGGCCCCACGGTGGGCGCCAAATGTTGGGTGGTAGGTGCGACATATGCCAACGGGTGGCTTATCATTGTGGGAGCCAGTAAAACATCGCCGGTGCCTGGAAACGGGATGAGGCGAAGACATGCATGCCGGTTAATCTTACCCAGCTTCGGGGCTCTCCGTGGAGATAACACCCCTACTGCTGCTCTGCGGGGTCTCCGCATGATCACTAGATGAACAAGTAGCTACAGGATGCTCCTTGAGCTGTTTGGCGAGAGGAGGGAGAAGGGCTCTGCTTGCTCTCTTCTCCTCCCCACGTGGTGTCTAAAACTAGCAGGGATCAACCCGTTGCATGGGTGTCCCGGGGGGTTTATATAGGCCTACCCCCCGGGGGTACAATGGTAATCCGGCTGGGCGTGGGGCCCAGCCGTCTGTGTCTCCGCTCTCCGGCTTCTGCGCCGGCTACTGGGGCCCGTCGGCTGGTGGGTCCCGCCGGCTACCAGCTCCTTGGTCGATAGGCAGGCCCCACTGTCCAGGGCCTTGTCGGTGGCTGGTTACTGTTGCTCAATCTTGGTGACGAGGGCCTCGCCGAGGTAAGCGTGGCTACAGTGCTGCCGTCCGGCAGGTGACCACTGTAGCCTCACCACGTCTTGTCTCCTTAATGGGGCGTCTCCTTCGAGGGGGTGGCAAGCCGGCTGGAGAGAGTCGGCTCCGTCTTGGGCCAACTGGGGGAGACTAGGCCGCCTTCGGGTGTCTCTCTGCCCGAAGGGGCCCACCGCCCATGGGCCGTACTGGTAGCCCGCCATGGATGACATCAGGGTCAACGTGGCAACAGTGCTGCGCCGGACGGGTCATGGCCACCCGTACGGCGCACTGTGCCAGGCGCGCTCCGGGATTCGGGGGTGGCAGGCTTCACTGTAGCCACGCCCCGTCACATTGCCGTTATGTGGATGCGGACTTTGAGGGTACGGTCTTGACCGCTTTATGGGAGCCGGCTCCTTGGAGTCGGCCTTCTCGCAGCCGGCTCCTCGGAGCCGGCCCTCCCGCGGCTTTCTTCATGAGGGCTGAAGTCGGGCCGCCTTCCAATAGCCGGCCTGGGAGACAGCCGGCCAGGGGAAGGCGGCCCCATGTCTTGGATTCTTGAGAGCCGGATCGGCTCGTAATTCGCACGGAAAGGCCAGGGGGAGCCGGCTAGGCTACCCGTGGTCACTTACTCCGACAAGTTTGCAGGTGCCGATGTTACCGAGCAGGTGACGCAACCAAGCTCAAGGAGGAGCTCGATGAAGATCTTGTCCTTTGTCTTGTTTCGTTTCTAGTTGATTAGTAGTGGAGCCCAGTTGGGGTCGATCGGGGGACCTTGTCGCATTTGGGGTTGCTCTTTATTTTGGTTCCGTAGCCGGACCTTGATTGTATTTGGATGTTGTAATGCTTTATTCATGTAATTGTGTGAAGTGGCCATTGTAAGACAACTATGTATCTTTTTCCCTTATGTATTACATGGGTTGTGTGAAGATTACCTCACTTGCGACATTACTTTCAATGCGGTTATGCCTCTAAGTCGTGCTTCGACACGTGGGAGATATAGCCGCATCGAGGGCGTCACATAGAGACTCTCTTATTTTGTCACTTTCATATACTAGTGGGAATTTTCGTTATAGAACTTGGCTTGTATATTCCAATAATGGGCTTCCTCAAAATGCCCTAGGTCTTCGTGAGGAATCAAGTTGGATGCACACGCACTTAGTTTCTTTTGTTGAGCTTTCATACATTTATTGCTCTAGTGCATCTATTGCATGGTAATCTCTACTCACTCACATTGGTATTATTGATGGACATCTCCATAGCCTGTTGATACGCCTAGTTGATGTGAGACTATCTTCCTCCTTTTTGTCTTCTCCACAACCACCATATTCTATTCCACCTATAGTGCTATGTCCATGGCTCACGCTCATGTATTGCGTGAAGATTGAAAAATTTTGAGAACATCAAAAGTATGAAACAATTTCTTGGCTTGTCATCGGGGTTGTGCATGATTTAAATATTTTGTGTGATGAAGATAGAGCATAGCCAGACTATATGATTTTGTAGGGATAGCTTTCTTTGGCCATGTTATTTTGAGAAGACATGATTGATTTGTTAGTATGCTTGAAATATTATTGTTTTTATGTCAATATTAAACTTTTATTTTGAATCTTATGGATCTGAATATTCTTTCCACAATAGAGAAGATTACATTGATGAATATGTTAGGTAGCATTCCACATCAAAAATTCTATTTTTATCATTTACCTACTCGAGGACGAGCAGGAATTAAGCTTGGGGATGCTTGATACGTCTCCAACGTATCTATAATTTTTTGATTGTTCCATGCTATTATATTATCCATCTTGGATGTTTTATATGCATTTATATGCTATTTTATATGATTTTTGGGACTAACCTATTAACCTAGAGCCCAATGCCAGTTTCTATTTTTTCCTTGTTTTTGAGTATCGCAGAAAAGGAATACCAAAACAGAGTCCAATTAACCTGAAAATTCATGGAGATTGTTTTTGGACCAGAAGAAGCCCACGGAGTATCGGAGATGGACCAGAAGAGTCCAAAGGCCACCACGAGGGTGGAGGGCGCGTCCCCTACCTCGTGGCTACCTCGAGGACCCCCCTGACTTGTACCCAATGCCAACACCTCTTATATATCCCCAAACCTCCAGAAAATAACCTAAATCGGGAGTTTCGTCGCCGCAAGCCTCTGTAGCCACCAAAAACCAATCGGGACCCTGTTCCGGCACCCTGCCGGAGGGGGGACCCATCACTGGTGGCCATCTTCATCATCCCGGTGCTCTCCATGACGAGGAGGGAGTAGTTCACCCTCGGGGCTGAGGTTATGTACCAGTAGCTATGTGTTTGATCTCTCTCTCTCGTCTTCTTGATGTATCGCGAGCTTTGCTATTATAGTTGGATCTTATGATGTTTCTCCCCCTCTATCTCCTTGTGATGAATTGAGTTTTCCCTTTGAAGTTATATTATCGGATTGAGCCTTTAAGGATTTGAGAACACTTGATGTATGTCTTGCATGTGCTTATCTGTGGTGACAATGGGATATTCACGTGATCTACTTGATGTATGTTTTGGTGATCAACTTGCGAGTTATGTGACCTTGTGAACTTATGCATAGGGGTTGGCACACATTTTTGTCTTGACTCTCCGGTAGAAACTTTGGGGCACTCTGTGAAGTTCTTTGTGTTGGTTGAATAGATGAATCTGAGATTGTGTGATGCATATCGTATAATAATACCCGTGGATAGACATTGGAGTATCTAGGTGACATTAGGATTTTGGTTGATTTGTGTCTTAAGGTGTTATTTTACTACGAACTCTAGGGCTATTTATGACACTTATAGGAATAGCCCAGTGGATTGATCGAAAAGAATAACTTTGAGGCGGTTTCGTACCCTACAATAATCTCTTCGTTTGTTCTCCGCTATTAGTGACTTTGGAGTGACTCTTTGTTGCATGTTGAGGGATTGTTATATGATCTAATTATGTTATCCTTGTTGAGAGAACTTGCACTAGTAAAAGTATGAACCCTAGGCCTTGTTTCGAAGCATTGCAATACCGTTTGTGCTCACTTTTATCATTAATTACCTTGCTGTTTTTATATTTTAAGATTACAAAAACCTATATCTAGCATCCATATTGCACTTGTATCACCATCTCTTCATCGAACTAGTGCACCTATACAATTTGCCATTGTATTGGGTGTGTTGGGGACACAAGAGACTCTTTGTTATTTGGTTGCAGGGCTGTTTGAGAGAGACCATCTTCATCCTACGCCTCCCACGGATTGATAAACCTTAGGTTATCCATTTGAGGGAAATTTGTTGTTGTCCTACAAACCTCTGCACTTGGAGGCCCAACAACGTCTACAAGAAGAAGGTTGTGTAGTAGGTCGAGCCGAGGTGATGGAGCAGGTCACCGAAATAGTGCAAGCCAGAAATAATAACAATAATATGCTTAAAAAATTCTTCTACTTAATTAATTTAAGTGAAGTAAATAATTAAAGAAATATGGCCTGAATGTCGAGGTGACGGAGCAGGTCGGTAAGGTGATGTTGTAGCCACTATGCCAGCCGATGTGTCGAAGCTGGTCGGCCGGTGATGCCGAAGTCACCGGAGCATGTTGATGAAGAAATAGCGGAGCCCCCTGTCCAGCCGAGGTGTTGAAGCCTCCATGTTAGCTGAGGAGTCGGAGTAGGTCGGCATGATGGACATTGGCTCGAAGAAGCAACAGTGCGGCCATGCCGATGCAGGTCGTAACTCGTGACGTGGTCAATGCCGGCTTGATGAAGTGACCGTGCGGCGATGCCGGTGTGCCCGCTCCGTGTAATCCGTGGGGGTGGCGATGTTGGTGATGATTTATCCTTTGCGATCCGAACTCTTATTCGGCTTGTCGAGATGATGATCCAAAGAAGTTGAACTCGGCTCTGCAAAGCGATGACGTGTCTAGCGTAGGTCGGCAGCCATGGAGCAATGTTACCGGACTGGTTTGACACCAGCGTGATGGTTAAGAGCATCTCAGAGAAGGCTTAGAATTTTATGGGCACGTGTTAAGAACAACGCACAATACCCTAGAAGAAAATTCCTTTAAAAAGGTTGTTCAATATACGTTCATAAAGAAACATGAATTCGGGTCGGATTTGTATTCGCGCAGAAAATAGATCAGAAAATTGGTCCACTCATCGTAAGGTTCCCGGAGTTTGAACCGTCGGATCGAGCTGAAATTTTGAGGGGTGGTGGATATGGGAATTCCAAAGCAGATGAACGGTTGGATTTACCAAAGGACCTCCGAGCTGGGCTCTGGATACCACACCCTAAACTCGTCCAGATTTCCGTCCAGATTTGACAAGGCTTCGGTATATCATAGATTGCCAGAGATTCCTCCATCGGAACTCGACAAATTTTTGCATGGTCGTTATAGTCTTAATTCTGCACAATTCCACTGAAGCAATTGTTAAAATAACACTCGAGGAGGCGGTGACGGCGGATACAAGTTCGTTGTCCAGAAAAACAGCACGGTCGCTTAAGGGCAATGTTGACACTGAGCCCCCGGGCTCCATGAATGATTCCTCCATGATCTTGAGAGAGATCGGAGTTGATGTTGATGAAGGTCATTGTCTGAACATGACAATCTGACATGAAGTGCAGTCCTCGGTCGAGCCAAGGTGAACAGTCGAGCCGGTGACGAAGATGCCGACGTCGCAGTTAATCTGCAGATGAGCCATTGATCCTTCGTTGATCTCACAACAGAGCTCTCAATGAAATCACCGTTGTCGGTGTCAAAACCGGCAGATCTCGGGGTAGAGGGTCCCAAGCTATGGATCATGGATTGATGGGTAACAGGAGACGAGGGACACGGTGTTTACCCAGGTTCGGGCCCTCTTTAAGAGGTAAAACCCTACTCCTATTTGATTATACTCGATGAATATAGGGGTTACAAGAGTTGATCTACCTCGAGATTGTGTGTTGAAGTCTAAAACCTAAGGGTATGATGAATAATGTCATAATGATCTAGCATATCCCTATCGACTAGCCCGGCCTCGACTTATATAACGTACTAGAGGCCTAGGATAACAAGAGTCCTAGTCGAATACGTCGGTGGAGAGGAGTCCTTGTCTTGATCATCAAGTCTTGTGGAATCTTCCTCATGTATGTCTCCGTTGTCCGAACTGGCCCATGGGTAAATGGCCATCCTCGGCCCAATCCAACTGATCGGGAGATGACGTGGTGAGTACCCCATAGTCCAGGACACCGTCAGTCGTGGCAGATGTTCGGGAACATAGTAATTTCGAAAAATTCCTACGCACACGCAAGATCATGGTGATGCATAGCAACGAGAGGGAAGAGTATCGTCCATGTACCCTCGTAGACCATAAGCGGAAGCGTTATGAGAACGCGGTTGATGTAGTCGAACGTCTTCACGGTCCGACCGATCCAAGTACCAAACACACGGCACCTCCGAGTTCAGCACACGTTCAGCTCGATGACGTCTCACGAACTCCGATCCAACAGAGCTTCATGGGAGAGTTCCGTCAGCACGACGGCGTGATGACGGTGATGATGTTGCTACCGACGCAGGGCTTCGCCTAAGCTCAGCTACGATATGATCGAGGTGGATTATGGTGGATGGGGGCACCGCACACGGCTTGGAATAATCAACTTGTGTGTCCTAGGGTACCCTCTGCCCCCGTATATAAAGGAGCAAGGGGGGAGGTCGGCCGGCCCCTGTAGGGCGCGCCAGGAGGAGGAGTCCTCCCCCTAGTAGGAGCAGGACTCCCCTTTCCTACTCCTACTAGGAGGAGGAAAGGAAGGAGGAGAGGGAGAATGAAGGAGAGGGATGAAAGGAGGAAAGGAGGGACGACCCCCTAGTCCAATTCGGTTTGGGCAAGGGGGGCCAAGCGCCCTTCCTTCTCTCTTCCACCACTTGGCCCATGAGGCCCAATACTTCTTCCCCGTATTCCCGTAACTCCCGGGTACTCCGAAAAATACCCGAATCACTCGGAACCTTTGCGATGTCTGAATATAGTCGTCCAATATATCCATCTTTATGCCTCGACCATTTCGAGACTCCTCGTCATATCCCTGATCTCATTCGGGACTCCGAACTACCTTCGGTACATCAAATCACATAAACTCATAATACCGATCATCACCGAACGTTAAGCGTGCGGACCCTACGGGTTCGAGAACTATGTAGACATGACCGAGACACATCTCTGGTCAATAACCAATAGCGGAACCTGGATATTCATATTGGCTCCTACATATTCTACGAAGATCTTTATCGGTCAAACCGCATAACAACATACGTTGTTCCCTTTGTCATCGGTATGTTACTTGCCCGAGATTCGATCGTAGGTATCTCAATACCTAGTTCAATCTCATTACCGACAAGTCTCTTTACTCGTTTCCATAATGCATTATCCTGCAACTAACTCATTAGTTGCATTGCTTGCAAGGCGTATAGTGATGTGCATTACCGAGAGGGCCCAGAGATACCTCTCCGACAATTGGAGTGACAAATCCTAATCTCGATTTATGCCAACTCAACAAGTACCATTGGTGACACCTGTAGAGCACCTTTATAATCACCCAGTTACGTTGTGAAATTTGGTAGCACACAAAGTGTTCTTCCGGTAATCGGGAGTTGCATAATCTCATAGTCATAGGAAAATGTATAAGTCATGAAGAAAGCAATAGCAGTAAACTAAAACGATCAAGTGCTAAGCTAACGGAATGGGTCAAGTCAATCACATCATTCTCCTAATGATGTGTTCTCATTTATCAAATGACAACTCATGTCCATGGTTAGGAAACATAACCATCTTTGATCAACGAGCTAGTCTAGTAGAGGCATACTAGTGACACTTTGTTTATCTATGTATTCACACATGTATTATGTTTCCGGTTAATACAATTCTAGCATGAATAATAAACATTTATCATGAAATAAGGAAATAACTAATAACTTTATTATTGCCTCTAGGTCATATTTCCTTCAGTCTCCCACTTTCACTAGAGTCAATAATCTAGATTACATAGTAATGATTCTAACACCCATGGAGCCTTGGTGTTGATCATGTTTTGCTCACGAGAGAGGCTTAGTCAACGGGTCTGCAACATTCAGATCCGTATGTATCTTGCAAATCTCTATGTCTCCCACCTGTACTTGATCGCGAATGGAATTGAAGTGTCTCTTGATGTGTTTGGTTCTCTTGTGAAATCTGGATTCCTTTGCCAAGGCAATTGCACCAGTATTGTCACAAAAGATTTTCATTGGATCCGATGCACTAGGTATGACACCTAGATGGTATATGAACTCATTCATTCAGACTACTTCATTTGCTGCTTCTGAAGCAGCTATGTACTCCTCTTCACACGTAGATCCCGCCATGACGCTTTGTTTAGAACTGCTCCAACTGACAGCTCCGCCGTTCAATATAAACACGTATCCAGTTTGCGATTAGAATTGTCCGGATCAGTGTCAAAGCTTGCATCGACGTAACCATTTACGACGAGATCTTTGTCACCTTCATAAAGGAGAAACATATCCTTAGTCCTTTTCAGGTATTTCAGGATGTTCTTGACCGCTGTCTAGTGATCCACTCCTGGACTACTTTGGTCCTCCCTGCTAAACTAATAGCAAGGCACACATCAAGTTTGGTACATAACATTGCATACATGATAGAGCCTATGGCTGAAGCATAGGAACACTTTTCATTTTCTCTCTATCTTCTGCATTGGTCGGGCATTCAGTCTTACTCAACTTCACACCTTGTAACACAGGCAAGAACCCTTTCTTTGCTTGACCCATCTTGAACTTTTTCAAAACTTTATCAAGGTATGTGCTTTGTGAAAGTCCAATTAAGCGTCTTGATCTATCTCTATAGATCTTGATGCCCAATATATAAGCAGCTTCATCGAGGTCTTTCATTGAAAAACTCTTATTCAAGTATCCTTTTATGCTATCCAGAAATTCTAGATCATTTCCAATCAACAATATGCCATCCACATATAATATTAGAAATGGTACAGAGCTCCCACTCACTTTCTTGTAAATACAGGCTTCTCCAAAAGTTTGTATAAAACCATATGCTTTGATCACACTATCAAAATGTTTATTCCAACTCCAAGATGCTTGCACCAGTTCATAGATGGATCACTGGAGCTTGCACACTTTGTTAGTACCCTTTGGATCGATAAACCTTCAGCTTGCATCATATACAACTCTTCTTCCAGAAATCCATTCAGGAATGCAGTCTTTACTTCCATTTGCCAAATTTCATAATCATAAAATGCGGCAATAGCTAGCATGATTCGGACGTATTTAAGCATCGCTACGGGTGAGAAAGTCTCATCGTAGTCAACCCCTTGAACTTATCGAAAACCTTTCACAACAAGTTGAGCTTTGTAGACAGTAACGTTATCGTCGGCGTCAGTCTTCTTCTTGAAGATCCATTTATTCTTGATGGCTTGCCGATCATCGGGCAAGTCAACCAAAGTCCACACTTTGTTCTCATACATGGACCCCATCTCGGATTTCATGGCCTCAAGCCATTCTGCAGAATATGGGCTCATCATTGCTTCCTCATAGTTCATAGGTTCATCATGGTCAAGTAACATGAAATCCAGAACAGGATTACCGTACCACTCTGGTGCGGATCTCACTCTGGTTGACCTACGAGGTTTGGTAGTAACTTGATCTGAAGTTACATAATCATCATCATTAGCTTCCTCACTAATTGGTGTAGGAGTCACAGGAATAGATTTCTGTGATGAACTACTTTCCAATAATGGAGCAGGTACAGTTACCTCATCAAGTTCTACTTTCCTCCCACTCACTTCTTTCGAGAGAAACTCCCTCTCTAGAAAGGATCCATTCTTGGCAACAAATGTCTTGCCTTCGGATCTGTGATAGAAGGTGTACCCAACAGTCTCCTTTGGGTATCCTATGAAGACACATTTCTCCGATTTGGGTTCGAGCTTATCAGGTTGGAGCTTTTTCACATAAGCATCGCAGCCCCAAACTTTAAGAAATGACAACTTTGGTTTCTTGCCAAACCATAGTTCATAAGGCGCCGTCTCAACGGATTTAGATGGTGCCCTATTTAACGTGAATGCAGCTGTCTCTAAAGAGTAATCCCAAAACGATAGCGGTAAATCAGTAAGAGACATCATAGATCGCATGATATCTAGTAAAGTACGATTACGATGTTCGGATACACCATTACGCTGTGGTGTTCCGGGTGGCGTGAGTTGCGAAACTATTCCGCATTGTTTCAAATGAAGACCAAACTCGTAACTCAAATATTCTCCTCCATGATCAGATCGTAGAAACTTATTTTCTAGTTACGATGATTTTCCACTTCACTCTAAAATTCTTTGAATTTTTCAAATGTTTCAGACTTATGTTTCATCAAGTAGATATACCCATATCTGCTCAAATCATCTATGAAGGTGATAAAATAACGATACCCGCCGCGAGCCTCAATATTCATCGGACCACATACATCAGTATGTATGATTTCCAACAAATCTGTTCCTTGCTTCATAGTTACGGAGAACAGCGTTTTAGTCATCTTGCCCATGAGGCATGGTTCGCAAGTACCAAGTGATTCCAAAAGTCCATCAGAATGGAGTTTCTTCATGCGCTTTACACCAATATGACCTAAATGGCAGTGCCACAAATAAGTTGCACTATCATTATCAACTCTGCATCCTTTGTCTTCAACATTATGAATATGTGTATCACTACTATCGAGATTCATCAAAAATAGACCACTCTTCAAGGGTGCATGACCATAAAAGATATTACTCATATAAATAGAACAACCATTATTCTCTGATTTAAATGAATAACCGTCTCGCATCAAACAAGATCCAGATATAATGTTCATTCTCAACACTGGCACCAAATAACAATTATTCAGGTCTAAAACTAATCCTGAAGGTAGATGTAGAGGTAGCGTGCCGACGGCGATCACATCGACTTTGGAATCATTTCCCACGCACATCGTCACCTCGTCCTTAGCCAATCTTCGCTTAATCCGCAGTCCTTGTTTCGAGTTGCAAATATTAGCAACAGAACTAGTATCAAATACCCAGGTGCTACTGCGAGCTTTAGTAAGGTACACATCAATAACATGTATATCACACATACCTGTGTTCACCTTGCCATCCTTCTTATCCGCCAAATACTTGGGGCAGTTCCGCTTCCAGTGACCAGTCCCTTTGCAGTAGAAGCACTCAGTCTTAGGCTTAGGTCCAGACTTGGGTTTCTTCTCTTAAGCAACAACTTGTTTGTTGTTCTTCTTGAAGTTCCCTTTCTTCTTCCCTTTACCTTTTTTCTTGAAACCGGTGGTCTTATTGACCATCAACACTTGATGCTCCTTCTTGATTTCTACCTCCGCAGCTTTTAGCATTGTGAAGAGCTCGGGAATCGTCTTATCCATCCCTTGCATATTATAGTTCATCACGAATCTCTTGTAGCTTGGTGGCAATGATTGAAGAACTCTGTTAATGACACTATCAACAGGAAGATTAATTCCCAGTTGAGTCAAGTGGTTATGGTACCCAGACATTCTGAGTATATGTTCACTGATAGAACTATTCTCCTCCATCTTGCAGCTGTAGAACTTATTGGAGACTTCATATCTCTCAATCTGGCATTTGCTTGAAATATTAACTTCAACTCCTGGAACATCTCATATGCTCCATGACATTCAAAACGTCGTTGAGGTCCCGGTTCTAAGTCGTAAAGCATGGCACACTGAACTATCAAGTAGTCATCAGCTTTGCTCTGCCAGACGTTCATGACATCTGGCGTTGCTCCTGCAGCGATTTGGCACCCAGCGGTGCTGTAACACCCCGGATGTAACTTTCCCAATTTGTACTCCAACTCTTGCCGTTTTCGGCGTTAAGTTATATTTATTTCCTTGGGTTCGGGTTTTGTCTCCGTGTGTTGTTGTCATTGTCATGCATCTCATATCATGTCATCATGTGCATTGCATTTGCATACGTGTTCATCTCATGCATTCACCATTTTCCCCGTTGTCCGTTTTGCATTCCGGCGCTTCGTTCTCCTCTGGTGGTCATTTCTAGCTTTCTTTCGTGTGTTGGGATTAAACATTTCTGGATTGTACCGAGACTTGCCAAGCGGCCTTGGTTTACTACCGGTAGACCGTCTGTCAAGTTTTGTATCATTTGGACTTCGTTTGATACTCCAACGGTTAACCGAGGGACCGAAAAGGCCTCGTGTGTGTTGCAGCCCAACACCCCTTCAATTTGGCCCAAAACCCACCTAACTCTGCTCCATCATCTAGAGCGTTCGATCATGATCGCATGTCCGAAAACCGCACCTCATTTGGACTCTCCTAGCTCCCTCTATGCCTATTTAAAGCCCCCCCCCCGATTTTCTGATCTCCTCCTACCTCCGAAACCCTAAAAATCATCTCCGCGCGCCGGACATTGTCCGACCCGGACATAGCAGCCGCCCCACTCCGAAGCCGCCATGTGGCGCCCGCCGCCTGCCGTCGCCCGAGGCCCGCGAGGCCCGCTCGGGGCCCCCACGAGCCCATCCGCCGCCGCCGCGCCTCCTAGCCGACCCCGCGCCGCCTTCGCCCTTCTTCCCCAACGCCGGCGGGCTGTGCCGCCACTCCTCGACGCCGGCCGGCACCCCGAAACACCGCCCCGCCGCGCCTTCGCCGCCCGGCCACCACGGTCGTCGTCGCCCCGCCGCGAGGTCGTCGCCGCCACCACCGCGGCCGGCCCGAGCCGGCGCCACCACCGCCATCGTCGGCCCCGGCCATCTCCCCCTCCGGCCACCGCCCTGCCCGTCTCCGGTGAACAGTGCCCGCGCCGCCACTACAATGTTTCGCCCGATCCTGATCTGGAAACCCTAGGTCGTTTTTTTTCTCCAAGTCCCGGAGATTTTCAGTCCAAGTGCTCATGTTCGTGGCTCCGTAACTTTGCATCCGTCGCTCCGATTCATGCATATAGCATATCAAAATGTTCATCTCAGAGAGTACATCATTTCATTCCATTGCATCATTTTCATTTGAGCTCATCTTGACACCCGAAATGCTGTTAGAATAGGGCTACTTGAGTTAATTGTCAGATCTGCTACCCTATTTAGGTTTTTGTCACTTTTGCCATGATTAATGTGTGCATGCTATACCCTGATGCTCTACATGTGTTTTGTTAAGGGTTTTGTCATCTATCCAGAGGTGCAACCCATGTATTTTTGTGATGTGTGTGGTGACTTGTTCAAGCTTGCAAAGTGGTGCACTTGCTAATTCTGTTTTCAGGGACTTAGTAATTTCACTAAGTCCTGCAGCTGTTTATCTCATGATGCCATATGTTCTTGTTGTTTCCTAGTGATCCGTGCCTCTTTTGAGGATGATCAGTAAGGATGTTTTGTTACTATTGTAGTGATCTATCCATCCATATCTTTGTTTGCAATTATGGAGCACCCTAGCTTGAGTCAATCGAGCTCTACTTTTGCTACTTTGTGAATCTGGGCAGATTGTCAACTTGTTTGCAATTTTGCCGATAATGTTGTAGTTGATCCGTGCATGCTATGCTATTGTTCTTGTCATGTCTAGCTTGCATTTTGTACCTTCTTGATGGATGTATGTTTGTCTTGCCATGACTTGCACCGTAGTGAGTGCATCGAGCTCGTAAATATGCCTACTTGAGTTATATCTCAGCTTGCTCCAGTTTTCACTAAGTCTGAAAACTGATTAGTTTTTGCTATGTTCATGTGCTTGCAATTGTATTTTCTTATCCCTTTTGGCTCAAGGTCACTAAGGGACTTTTGTTAAGCTCTTTGAGTAGCTCCATGCCATGCTTTACTTTGCCATGATCAGATCCTGTAGCATGTAGTTTTGTTGCTCCGAAGAGGGCTACCTGATCTGAAATTCCAGACAAGTGTTGATTTCACTAAGTCTGAGATCTGTTTGTCATATGCATTTTTGCCATGCTTGTTTGAACCTGTTAATGGATGAATTGGTCGTAGCTCAGTGCTAGACTTTTGTTAAGAATCTTGTGTGCATCCCTGACATGTATTTTGTTGTCATGTTTGGGTGCTGTAGCATGTTCATCTTATTGCTTTTAGATGCCTACTTGCTGTAAATCGCAGACCGGTGTCATATTTGAATCGCTTGCCATTTCCAAACCATAACTCCGATTCCAGCGTTCTTTATATCGTTTTCAAGAGATTTCATCTCATCTTTCCAGTGGCACACTTGGTTTTCCAAGTTGAGACCAGGTTCATGCATTTCCTGTCATATCTTGCATTTTGCATCCCGCATCGCATTCCGCATAGCATATCATCTTTGTATCATATTGCTTGGTCTTGCACGTGGTTGATTGTTTCCTTGTTGCTTGTTTGTCTTGTTTGGGTAGATCCGGGAGACAAGTTTGCTAACGAGGAGCCCGTTGAGTTTGCTTTCGAGGATCCAGTCAACTCTGACAACTGTGCAGGCAAGATGATCATACCCTCGAAATCACTACTATCTTTGCTATGCTAGTCTGCTCGCTCTTTTGCTATGACAATGCTACGATGCCTACCATTTTATTTCAAGCCTCCCAAATTGCCATGTAAAACCTCTAACCCACCATGTCCTAGCAAACCGTTAATTGGCTATGTTACCGCTTTGCTCAGCCCCTCTTATAGCGTTGCTAGTTGCAGGTAAAGTTTGAAGGCCGTTCCTCGTTGGAACATTTATTTACTTGTTGGGATATCATTATATTGCTATGTTATCTTAATGCATCTATATACTTGGTAAAGGGTGGATGGCTCGGCCTCTCGGCTAGTGTTTTGTTCCACTCTTGCCGCCCTAGTTTCCGTCATATCGGTGTTATGTTCCCGGATTTTGCGTTCCTTACGTGGTTGGGTTATAATGGGAACCCCTTGATAGTTCGCCTTGATTAAAGCTTTTCCAGCAATGCCCAACATTGGTTTTACCATTTGCCACCTAGCCTTTTCTTTCCCTTGGGTTCTGTAGACTCAAGGGTCATCTTTATTTTAATGCCCCCCCGGGCCAGTGCTCCTCTGAGTGTTGGTCCACCTATCAGCTACCGGTGGCCACCAGGGGCAACTCTGGGCTGGCCTACCCGTACCTAGGACAATCTGAGTGTGCCCTGAGAAAGAGATATGTGCAGCTCCTATCGGGATTTGTCGGCACATTCGGGCGGTGTTGCTGGTCTTGTTTTAACCTATCGAAGTGTCTTGAGTAACTGAGATACCGAGTCTGATCGGAACGTCTTGGGAGGAGGTCTATTCCTTCGTTGACCGTGAGAGCTTGTCATGGGCTAAGTTGGGACTCCCCTGCAGGGATTTGAACTTTCGAAAGCCGTGCCCGCGGTTATGGGCAGATGGGAATTTGTTAATGTCCGGTTGTAGATAACTTGAACCTTAATTAATTAAAATGAATCAACTGAGTGTGTTACCGTGATGGCCTCTTCTCGGCGGAGTCCAGGAAGTGGACATGGTGTTGGAGTAATGTTTGCGCAGGTTGTTCTCTCATTTCTCGCTCGTGCTTTGCCTCCTATTCTCGCTCTCTTTTGCGAATAAGTTAGCCACCATATTTGCTAGTCGCTTGCTGCAGCTCCACATATATATTTACCTTGCCATACCTATAAGCTTAAATAGTCTTGATCGCGAGGGTGCAAGATTGCTGAGTCCCTGTGGCTCACAGATTACTATTGAACTAGATGCAGGGCCTGATGATTCCGCTCCAGGAGACGCACTTGAGCTCAAGTGGGAGTTCGAGGAAGACTCTCAACGTTACTATGTTTCCTTTCCCGATGATCAGTAGTGGTGCCCAATTGGGGGTGATTGGGACCTTGTCGCATGTTGGGTTCTCTTTTATTTTGGCGCCGTAGTCGGGCCATGAGTGTTTGGATGATGTAATGTTATTTATGTACTTGATTGACGTGGCGAGTGTAAGCCAACTATGTTATCTCCCCTTTATTTATTTATATTACATGGGATGTTGTGAAGATTGCCTAACTTGCAACATATGCCTTCAATGTGATTATGCCTCTAAGTCATGCCTCGACACGTGGGAGATATAGTCGCATCGAGGGTGTTACAAGTTGGTAATCAGAGCCTTCCCTGACCTTAGGAGCCCCATTGCTTGATCGTTTTTAGCGGCCAAGTTGTGTCTAGAAAAATGTTTTGAGTCATTTAGGAATTATATGTCGGAGAGTTTAGGAATTCTTTTTACTTCCCAGTCTCCTCATCGCTCTGGTAAGGCATCCTGACGTAGAGTTTTGACTCTTCTCTTCTCAAATTTCACTAAAAAAAATTTAGGATCGCGCGGGTATCTTGGAATCGTTCCGATGGTTTTATGATGAGAACATTGTCTTGGTGCCTCCTGTCAGGGGTTTAGTGGAAGTGTCCCGGGGAGTTGAGCTCTGAGGTGTTGTCGTCATAATTTTATCGTTGCAGTTCTGGAATACCTGAGTTTAGTACGCCGACATCGAAAATCTCTTTTATGCAGTTCGTTGGTGAGATAACCTCGACGCCACCCAGTACTGGGGCGGGAGTTCGGGAGTATCGCCATAACTTGTATAACGGATGCTTTTCGAAGGTCGAGGTAGATGGTTTCCGAAGGTTTCTTGGTTATGTGTTGAAGGATGGATACAGCTGGATGTAGGATTTGCTAGTTTGGGTGAGATATTATGCTTCCCCTGTATCCCCAACACCTGATTGCATAACCGAAAAGGTTCGGGAGTTTCATAGGTGGGAATTCTTGTAGCTCTAGTTCTTCTTCCACGGATATTGGTTTAAGATTGGGATTTCTTACCGATTATTCGTTCTTGATCCGTACCTTGTTGAATTATTTCTCTACCTTAATTCTACGTGGCTTCTCAATTTATAGATATGTGACCATTTCAAGAGGAATGCATTCGTTCATTTTGTTCGGATGTGGAGACGATATGTTGCAATTTTCATTCCATTGGATTCAGCTTCAATATTTATCTATCAATGTGCTAATGGACGTCAACCTCTTCAGGATGGCTCCTCCAACGCGCACGACTCCGAATCCTGATCCGCCACCACCTCCACCTCCTCCGGAGGCATGGCAAGCTGTGATGGCCGCAACCAATGCAAACACACAGTTGATCATGCAAATTCTACAAGAGCGCAATCAAGGCAACCAAGGGAATCAAGGCAGCAATCAGAATCACTTTGCTACACTCAACCAATTCCTTGCTAACGGGCCAAAGACTTTCAGCAATTGTGTTGAGGCAACCGATGCTGACGATTGGCTTGTGGATCTGTGCAAGCATTTCGAGTGCAGTAACGTCAGGCCTGAGGACTTTGTCAAGTTCGCTTCCTTCCAACTCAAAGATCAAGCTGCAGAATGGTTCCAGCAGTACAAGGATTCCAGAGGTGGACGTGTTATCACTTGGGATGATTTCCGTCGAGATTTCCAAGCTCATCATATTCCCCAGAGCGTGGTTGAAAGCAAGCATGAGGAATTCCGCAATCTGAAGCAAGGCTCTTTGTCTGTCTATGACTACAACAAGTTGTTCTAGAAGCTTGCCCGCTTTGCCAAGCAGGATGTCCCTGATGAGAAGAGCATGATATACCAGTTCAGGGATGGTCTCAGAGAAGAAATTCAGCTAGCTCTTGTCCTCTTTGAGCCCTTGAGATACGATGAGTTCTACAACATGGCACTGAAGCAAGAGGCTGCTCAGTTGAGGTGTGATGCTTCCAAGAAGCGAGTCAGAGATGTTACTCCTTCTTCCTCTACTCAAGTGGCCAAGCAGCAGAAGTATTGACTTCCTCCTCCTCCGTTCCGTCAGTCGTATCAGCAGAAGAGCAAAGGTGGCAGTGGTTCTTCCCACCCACCCAACCCTGGCTTTCAGAACAAGACTTCGTCTCAAGCTCCAAGATCGAGTGCTCCGTATCACCATCCGCTTTCAGAGGTCACGTGGTACAAGTGCCAACAGAAGGGTCACTATGCCAACAAGTGTTTCAACCAGAGGCATCTTCCTCCTCCTCCTCCTGTCAGATCGGCAAGTACAATTGTGGTCAAGCATAATCCCAAGTCTGCCAAGGTCAACTTGATGAATGCAGCTCAGGCAGAGGACTTGTCAGATGTGATCATGGGTAACCTTCCTGTTAATGATATACATGCAAAAGTTCTTTTTGACACTGGTGCATCGCATTGCTTCATCTCGAGACCGTTTACAAATAGGCATGAATTGGTTTCGCAAGTTTTGCCTAGTCCTTTAGCAGTTGTCTCTCCCGGTAAGCGCATGCAGGCTAACTCCATCGTTCCGGATGTTACTATCACTTTGGGTGACTACAAGTTTCTAGCTTCCCCAACGGTTCTTGGTGACTCGGATATTGATCTTATTCTCGGAATGGATTGGCTTTCTAAGCACAAGGCACATCTTGATTGTGCAGCCAGGAAGATTCAATTGACTCATTCGTTTGAGGATGTAATTGTCTTTGTCGCTCGGATGATACCATTCGTCTGTTTTCTCTCAATGAGAAGGGTGAATTGGATGCCATCTCACAAATTCCAGTCGTTTGCGAATATCAAGACATCTTTCCAGAAGAGCTCCCAGGAATGCCTCCGCACCGGCCAGTTGAATTCGTTATTGATCTTGAGCCTGGCACGGAACCTGTGTGCAAGCATCCTTACAAGTTCGGACCTGAAGAATTGAAGGAGCTGAATAAGAAACTCGATATTCAAGAGAAAATGGGTCTCATCCGGCCTAGTTCTTCTCCGTGGGGTTGTGGTGTTCTTTTTGTGAAGAAGAAGGATGGAACGGACCGACTTTGTGTTGATTACCGTCCATTGAACAAGAAGACCATCAAGAACAAATATCCACTTCCAAACATCAATGAGCTGTTCGAACAATTCAAAGGTGCCCAAGTATTCTCCAAGCTTGATCTCCGTATGGGTTATCATCAGATTCGAATCCGTGAGCAAGATATTCCCAAGACGGCTTTCAGGACAAGCTTTGGTTCATATGAATACACTGTCATGTCTTTTGGCCTCGTCAACGCTCCTCCAACGTTCTCTCGCATGATGAACTTCATCTTCAACGCCTACACCAATGACTTCATTTTGGTCTATCTCGACGACACTGGTTTTCTCCAAGAACAAGGAAGATCATGCCAAGCACTTGCGTTTGGTTCTTGATAAGCTAAGGGAACATCAGTTCTACGCTAAGTTCTCCAAGTGTGAATTTTGGCTCGATGAGGTTCTTTATCTTGGTCATATCATCTCTTCCAAGGGCATTGCCGTGAATCCTGAGAAGGTGTCTGCAATTGTGAATTGGGAACCTCCTCAGAACATGAAGCAACTCCGCAGTTTTCTCAGTCTCGCAAGCTATTGCCGAAGATTCGTTGAAAACTTTTCTAAAATCACGAAACCTCTCTCAAATCTTCTCCAGAAGCACGTCAAGTACGTTTGGTCTCCGGAGTGTGACATTGCTTTCAACACTTTGAAAGAGAAATTGATCACTGCTCCAGTTCTCACTCCGCCTGATGAATCCAAGCCGTACGAGGTCTTTTGTGATGCCTCTCTCCAAGGTCTTGGCGCAGTATTGATGCAAGAGAAGAAAGTTGTTGCTTATACCTCTCGCCAGTTGAAGCCTAATGAGAAGAACTACCCCACTCATGATCTCGAGTTGGCGGCAGTTGTGCATGCTCTTTTGACTTGGAGACATCTTCTATTGGGAAGAAAAGTGGACATTTTCACTGATCACAAGAGTCTCAAGTACATCTTCACTCAGCCTAATCTCAACCTCAGGCAAACTCGATGGGTCGAAATGATTCAAGAGTATAATCCGAGTATTGAGTATACTCGAGGCAAGGCCAATGTGATTGCCGACGCATTGAACAGGAAAGCTTACTGCAACAGTCTGATTCTCAAGCCTTATCAACCCGAGCTTTGTGAAGCTTTCTGCAAACTTAATCTACAAGTTGTTCCTCAAGGTTTCCTCGCCAACCTTCAAGTCTCTCCTACCTTGGAAGACCAGATTCGCCAAGCCCAGCTTCTTGATGCTATGGTGAAAAAGGTGAAGATTGGAATTGCCAAGAGCCAGTCCAAGTACAAGTGCTACCGCCTTGATGACAAGGACACTCTCTTCTTCGAGGATCGTATTGTTGTACCCAAAGGTGAACTTCGTAAAGTGATCATGAACGAGGCTCAGAATTCTCTCCTCTTCATCCACCCTGGGAGCACGAAGATGTATCAGGACCTCAAGCAAGCTTATTGGTGGACTCGAATGAAGCGCGAGATTGCTCAATTCATGAATGAATGCGATGTCTGCAGAAGAGTGAAGGCAGAACACCAAAGGCCAGCAGGTCTCCTCCAACCTCTTGCCATTCCAGGATGGAAGTTTGACCACATTGAAATGGACTTCGTGACTGGGTTTCCAAAGTTCAAGCGTGGCAATGATGCTATATTCATTGTCATCGACAAACTCACCAAAGTGGCTCATTTTCTGCCTATCAAAGAGTCGATCACTGCAGCTCAATTGGCGGAACTCTATACCTCTCGTATTGTCTCTCTGCACGGTATTCCTCAAGTGATCTCTTCAGACCGTGGCAGCATCTTTACCTCGAAGTTTTGGGATTCTTTTCAGAAGGCCATGGGCACCAACATCCGCTTCAGCACAGCTTTCCATCCTCAAACTAGCGGTCAAGTCGAGCGTGTCAACCAGATTCTTGAAGATATGCTCAGGGCTTGTGTGATCTCTTTTGGCATGAAGTGGGAGGATTGTCTTCCTTATGCTGAATTCTCCTACAACAACAGTTTTCAAGCAAGTTCGCGCAAGGCCCCATTCGAAATTCTGTATGGCAGGAAGTGCCGTACCCCTCTCAACTGGTCTGAAACCGGTGAACGTCAGCTTTTGGGTAATGACTTAATCACAGAGGCAGAAGAAATGTGCAAAGTCATTCGTGATAACCTCAAAGCAGCCCAATCCCGCCAGAAGAGCTACTATGATAGTAAGCACCGTGATTTGGCTTTCGAGATCGGAGATCATGTTTACCTCCATGTCTCTCCTATGAAAGGTACTCGTCGCTTCGGTATCAAAGGGAAGCTTGCCCCTAGATATGTGGGACCTTTCAAGATTGTTAGCAAGAGAGGCGACCTCGCCTATCAACTCGAGCTTCCTTCAAACTTTGCAAATGTTCATGACGTGTTCCATGTCTCTTAGCTTCGAAAATGCTTTAAGACTCCTGACCGCACCGTCAACTTCGAGGACATTGAGCTCCAAGAAGATCTCTCTTATTGTGAGCACCCAGTTAGTATTCTTAAAGAGACTGAACGCAAGACTCGCAACAAGTCAATCAAATTTCTCAAAGTCAAGTGGTCACACCATTCCGACCGTGAAGCTACCTGGGAACGCGAGGATCACCTCCGTTCTGAGTACCCGGCGTTCTTTCAGTCCTAGATCTTGGGACGAGATCCTTTCGTAGTGGTGGAGTGTTGTAACACCCCGGATGTAACTTTCCCAATTTGTACTCCAACTCTTGCCGTTTTCGGTGTTAAGTTATATTTATTTCCTCGGGTTCGGGTTTTGTCTCCGTGTGTTGTTGTCGTTGTCATGCATCTCATATCATGTCGTCATGTGCATTGCATTTGCATACGTGTTCATCTCATGCATTCGAGCATTTTCCCCGTTGTCCGTTTTGCATTCCGGCGCTTCGTTCTCCTCCGGTGGTCATTTCTAGCTTTCTTTCGTGTGTGGGGATTAAACATTTCTGGATTGGACCGAGACTTGCCAAGCGGCCTTGGTTTACTACCGGTAGACCGTCTGTCAAGTTTCGTATCATTTGGACTTCATTTGATACTCCAACGGTTAACCGAGGAACCGAAAAGGCCTCGTGTGTGTTGCAGCCCAATACCCCTTCAATTTGTCCCAAAACCCACCTAACTCTGCTCCATCATCTAGAGCGTTTGATCACGATCGCGTGGCCGAAAACCGCACCTCATTTGGACTCTCCTAGCTCCCTCTATGCCTATTTAAAGCCCCCCCCCCCCGATTTTCGGATATCCTCCTACCTCCGAAACCCTAAAAATCATCTCCGCGCGCCGGACATTGTCCAACCCGGCCGGACATAGCCGCCGCCCCACTCCGAAGTCGCCACGTGGCGCCCACCGCCTGCCGCCGCCCGAGGCCCGCTTGGGGCCCCCGCGAGCCCATCCGCCGCCGCCGCGCCTCCCAGCCAACCCCGCGCCGCCTTCGCCCTTCTTCCCCAACGCCGGCGGGCTGTGCCGCCAATCCTCGATGCCGGCCGGTGCCCCGCAACGCCGCTCCGCCGCGCCTTCGCCGCCCAGCCACCGCGGTCGTCGCCGCCCCGCCGCGAGGTCGTCGCCGCCGCCACCGCGGCCGGCCCGAGCCGGCGCCGCCACCGCCATCGCCATCGCCGGCCCCGGCCATCTCCCCCTCCAGCCGCCGCCCTGCCCGTCTCCGGTGAACAGTGCCCGTGCCGCCGCTACAGTGTTTTGCCCGATCCAGATCTGGAAACCCTAGGTCGTTTTTTTTCTCCAAGTCCCAGAGATTTCAGTCCAAGTGCTCATGTTCGTGGCTCCGTAACTTTGCATCCGTAGCTCCGATTCATGCATATAGCATATCAAAATGTTCATCTCAGAGAGTACATCTGTAGCGACCCGACCTCAGACGGTCAAGCCTCTGTGTTACTGTGCCATCCCTGGATCAGTATGCTGGCACACACAGTACATCAATGTATATATCAAAGTGCAATCACATGTATAAATAACGTAAAATGATATATACCTCATAATACTCAGCGGAAACAATCAAACGGGTGTGGAGTCCCATCAACGCCATCGGCAGGTTGAGTGTAGACCGTAACCCTGTATCGTAATTCTTACTCGTCGAGGAAATATCTGCAACATGATACGTTGCAGCCGTGTAGGTCAGTACATTGAATGTACCGGCAAGATCACAATAAAAAGAACAGATGATAAAACTATACTATATGCATTATGGCTTTGTGGCTCTGTATCTGAATTTTGTTTGCGTAAAAGCTGATTTGTTTTCCCTACATCAAAGGAATAAATGAAGTCTGTACTATGGAGTTTTCTATCATGACATGGTTCCGCCAACCGATGTCTCATAGCCCAAAATCATCATAAGTTGCCCACAATTAAGTTATCAGTCCGGTGTTGAGAGTTCCGAGATAGATCCAAGTCCAGATGCTCAAATTGTCCGTAACCGGGGACACGGCTAATCGATTAGGTTTAAACCCTCTGCAGAGGTTTGTACACTTTACCCGCAAGATTCGATCCCTCTCTTTACGTTCTCGCACTTCAGGTTGTTTGAGAACAAGATGACCGAAACATGGTCTTCCGAAGAGTTCCTCTGACCACTGTCCGGTGCTCATCCAATCCTACCGTAGTTCTACATCTGCTAGCACCGTCCCAGCCAGAGTCACAACTAAGGTCAACCAAGCCAGAGCCCACAATGACTTGCGGTTGCACAGGTAAGCTTCCGGGCGTGAAGTATTCTTCCGTCTCTTTGAGTCTGGGTGAAGCTTTCCGCAAGATGTCATGGCGCTTCTCCATGCATCCCGGCCAACCACTGGTTTCTCCAGGGTGCCCGTCAACCGTCCTTCACCCAGTAGTGTGTATTGAATTCTTGTCTTGAGTCTTGAAGTCTTGAGGCCTTGAAGATGCAGTCCTTGCAGATTCCATCATGGAGTTGTCGTCATTGACGTAGAGCCTCCATTCTCACACCACTCCCGAGCACTCATACCAAACCCCGTCTACTATAGCGTAGCATTAAAATAATTAACGTCCCGGGCTTGGTAACAGGGTGATGGGTTCCTACCTCATGCATACTACTCAACTACAAGGGTTTCAATAACACTACTGAGGGGTGGTTGTAAAGGTGCCACTAAATGCAATAAAACATAGGTAAGAAAAGCATGGTCAAAGTGAACTTGCCTGGTGATGTTGACGAAGAAGAATTATCGTTCTCAAGAAATAACTTGATAGACTACTCGTCACTCTCTGATGAAATCTATGTAACAAACATATCATTCACATAAGCAAACATCCTAGCAAACAATTTTAGCACTCGAAATAAAAATCAAAACAGCAAGGAAAATCGATAATAAAACTCAAACAAAAATCAAAAGAAACTTCAAATAAAACTACAAAGAAAAACTACTAACGAAGATCTATGACTTTGCTACAAACATCTAATATAGTTTTGCCGTAAGTAAAAATTTAACAACAATTAAAATACTAAACTAATAAATTAACAGAAAATAAAATGTAAAATAACTAATTTAACAGAAAGTATTTTTTTCCATAAAATTTTATTTGCAAAAAGAAACAAATAAAAAGCTTTTATAAAACACTAACTATGACCTAAACAAGTTTTCATACAAAACTAAGAATTTTTTTTTTAAATAAAAATAAAATTTTCTTTTGTTTACTAACAGAAACAAAACTAAAATTTTCAAGAGTGAAAAAAAGAAATAATTTGAAACTAATAAAAACAATAAAGAAAAGACTAAACCAAAACTATAACTAAAACAATACTGTTTTGCTAAAAACCTAATTTAAATTAACCTGAAAATAAAATACTAAATACTACTGGATAAACAAAGGTCCTAGAGACCAGGAGCAAAAAGAATCGGTCGAAAATAATATTCCTAACTCAAAATATCTCAAATCTAGTGATTTGAGAAAATTCATACAAACACAAATTTAAACTGCTCAAATATGAAATACAATTGAACTAACAGAAACTTCATAAAATTTGTGATCCAAGGCAGTTGGAATCACTCAAAAATACCTCGTAGATAATTAACTATGGATTTTACAAGATTGAAACTATTCTGAAAAAAAAAACAGAACGAAAAAAAAAGTAGGTCGGGATTTACTGTAGCAGTTCCGATGATGGGGTTCTGGTGGAGCTCCGGTGACGTCCTCCGGTGGCCCTCTGGCGTCGGGGAAGGGACGGTAGGGTCGGTGGGTGGCTAGGATGGCCGGAGGTGGTGGGGCGGGGCGGCAATGGCGGCGGTGGTCCGGCGAACTCCGGCGAGGCGGCGCAGCGACGTGGGGTGAGGAGAGGAGAGGAGAGGTGTTGATTTGATGTGCTAGAGGGGGGGTGCTTGGGTATTTATATTGGGGAGGGGAGGGTTTTGCTTGGGGTAGGGGACAAGAAATAGATTAGGATTAGGAAACAAAAGGGAAAAGATCTAGAAACAAATCGGAATAAACGAAACGGGATCAAATCCTACTAGTATTAGGAAAAAGGAAAAGGAGCGGCTCCCTGGCTCCCTTGGTGCGGCGCGTGTGATGGCCTTGTGGCTGGCCGGTGGTTTTGGCGGCTTGGGCCTTTGGCCCAAGGCGCTGCGGTATTTTTTTTTTAAACAAAAATTTCAGAGAACTAAAAAAAAATGACTAAAACTTTTATATAGGCATATAATATACCAAAATTTACAGAAAAAGATTTTCTACAACATGGACATTATTTTAGCTTCAAATAAAATTCACAAAAATTCTAATAATTCACACAGTGTTACTGGTCCAATAAAATCCAATAAAAATCATTTTTAAAATACCAAAATGACTTCAAATTAATTTCTCTTCAATTTTCTGATGTAGGGAATCATGTTACCCTATTTTCCATATATTTTGTTTTTGAAGAAAAATAATTTGAATAAAACTCAAATAACTCCAAATTGAAAATAAATTCAAAAGAACTTTGAATTTAATTCTTTGAAACTCCCAACTCATATTTCATATAATTTGAAGAAGTCATTTTATCTTCGCTCGTGAAAATCACTGAGTTGCATGAAGTTTATGAATTAGAAAATATTTCCAAATGAAATTCAAATATTTTCAACACCCCTTTTTCATTTAAATGGAAGAAGTCATGTTATCCTCTCTCCAGGGTTTTGTGATGAGAAATATTTGAATTCACGGAGATCAGAAAGCAAAAATGAAAGTTTGGAAAAGTCCTTTTTATTCCCTCTCATTTAACTTTCAAAAAGTTTCAAATTTCACTCAATCAATCACACAACAATTCAAACAAACAAACAAATCTATCTATTTATTATAACATTCCAAAATTTAGAATTTTGGGATGTTACAACATCATTTCATTCCATTGCATTATTTTCATTTGAGCTCATCTTAACGCCCGAAATGCTGTTAGAAGAGGGCTACTTGAGTTAATTGTCAGATCTCCTACTCCGTTTAGGTTTTTGTCACTTTTGCCATGATTAATGTGTGCATGCTATGCCCTGATGCTCTACATGTGTTTTGTTAAGGGTTTTGTCATCTTTCCAGAGGTGCAACCCATGTATTTTTGTGATGTGTGTGGTGACTTGTGCAAGCTTGCAAAGTGGTGCACTTGCTAATTCTGTTTTCAGGGACTTAGTAATTTCACTAAAGTCCTGCAGCTACTTATCTCATGATGCCATATGTTCTTGTTGTTTCCTAGTGATCCGTGCCTCTTTTGAGGATGATAAGTAAGAATGTTTTGTTAATATTGTAGTGCTCTATCCATCCATGTATTTTTTTGCAATTATGGAGCAACCTAGCTTGAGTCAATCGAGCTCTACTTTTGCTACTTTGTGAATCTGGGCAGATTGTCAACTTGTTTGCAATTTTGCCGATGATGTTGTAGTTGATCCGTGCATGCTATGCTATTGTTCTTGCCATGTCTAGCTTGCATTTTGTGCCTTCTTGATGGATGTATGCTTGTCTTACCATGACTTGCACCGTAGTGAGTGCATCGAGCTCGTAAACATGCCTACTTGAGTTATATCTCAGCTTGCTCCAGTTTTCACTAAGTCTGAAAACTGATTATGTTTTTGCTATGTTCACGTGCTTGCAATTGTATTTTCTGATCCCTTTTGGCTCAAGGTCACTAAGGGACTTTTGTTAAGCTCTTTGAGTAGCTCCATGTCATGCGTTACTTTTTCATGATCAGATCCTGTAGCATGTAGTTTTGTTGCTCCGAAGAGGGCTACCTGATCCGAAATTTCAGACAAGTGTTGATTTCACTAAGTCTGAGATCTGTTTGTCATATGCATTTTCCCATGCTTGTTTAAACCTGTTAATGGATGAATTGGCCGTAGCTCAGTGCTAGACTTTTGTTAAGCATCTTGTGTGCATCCCTGCCATGTATTTTGTTGTCATGTTTGGGTGTTGTAGCATGTTCATCTCATTGCTTTTAGATGCCTACTTGCTGTAAATCGCAGACCGGTGTCATATTTGAATCGCTTGCCATTTCCAAACCGTAACTCCGATTCCGGCATTCTTTATATCGTTTTCAAGCGATTTCATCTCATCTTTCTAGTGGCAGATTTGGTTTTCCTAGTTGAGGCCAGGTTCATGCATTTCCTGTCATATCTTGCATTTTGCATCCCGCATCGCATTCCGCATAGCATATCATCTTTGTATCATATTGCTTGGTCTTGCACGTGGTTGATTGTTTCCTTGTTGCTTGTTTGTATTGTTTGGGTAGAGCCGGGAGACGAGTTCGCTAACGAGGAGCCCGTTGAGTTTGCTTTCGAGGATCCAGTCAACTCTGACAACCGTGCAGGCAAGATGATCATACCCTCGAAATCACTACTATCTTTGCTATGCTAGTCTGCTCGCTCTTTTGCTATGCCAATGCTACGATGCCTACCATTTTCTTTCAAGCCTCCCAAATTGCCATGTAAAACCTCTAACCCACCATGTCCTAGCAAACCGTTGATTGGCTATGTTACAGCTTTGCTCAGCCCCTCTTATAGCGTTGCTAGTTGCAGGTGAAGTTTGAAGGCCGTTCCTCGTTGGAACATTTATTTACTTGTTGGGATATCATTATATTGCTATGTTATCTTAATGCATCTATATACTTGGTAAAGGGTGGAAGGCTCGGCCTCTCGCCTAGTGTTTTGTTCCACTCTTGCCGCCCTAGTTTCCATCATATCGGTGTTATGTTCCCGGATTTTGCGTTCCTTACGCGGTTGGGTTATAAGGGGAACCCCTTGATAGTTCGCCTTGATTAAAGCTTTTCCAGCAATGCCCAACATTGGTTTTACCATTTGCCACCTAGCCTTTTCTTTCCCTTGGGTTCTGCAGACTCAAGGGTCATCTTTATTTTAACCCCCCCCCCCAACACCGGGCCAGTGCTCCTCTGAGTGTTGGTCCACCTGTCAGCTACCGGTGGCCACCAGGGGCAACTCTGGGCTGGCCTACCCGTACCTAGGACAATCTGAGTGTGCCCTGAGAAAGAGATATGTGCAGCTCCTATCGGGATTTGTCGGCACATTCGGGCGGTGTTGCTGGTCTTGTTTTAACCTGTCGAAGTGTCTTGAGTAACCGAGATACCGAGTCTGATCGGAACGTCTTGGGAAGAGGTCTATTCCTTCGTTGACCGTGAGAGCTTGTCATGGGCTAAGTTGGGACTCCCCTGCAGGGATTTGAACTTTCGAAAGCCGTGCCCGTGGTTATGGGCAGATGGGAATTTGTTAATGTCCGGTTGTAGATAACTTGAACCTTAATTAATTTAAATGAATCAACTGAGTGTGTTACCGTGATGGCCTCTTCTCGGCGGAGTCCGGGAAGTGGACACGGTGTTGGAGTAATGTTTGCGCAGGTTGTTCTCTCGTTTCTCGCTCGTGCTTTGCCTCCTCTTCTCGCTCTCTTTTGCGAATAAGTTAGCCACCATATTTGCTAGTCGCTTGCTGCGGCTCCACATATATATTTACCTTGCCATACCTATAAGCTTAAATAGTCTTGATCGCGAGGGTGCGAGATTGCTGAGTCCCTGTGGCTCACAGATTACTATTAAACCAGATGCAGGGCCTGATGATTCCGCTCCAGGAGACGCACTTGAGCTCAAGTGGGAGTTCGACGAAGACTCTCAATGTTACTATGTTTCCTTTCCCGATGATCAGTAGTGGTGCCCAGTTGGGGGTGATTGGGACCGTGTCGCATGTTGGGTTCTTTTTTATTTTGGCGCCGTAGTTGGGCCATGAGTGTTTGGATGATGTAATGCTATTTATGTACTTGATTGACGTGGCGAGTGTAAGCCAACTATGTTATCTCCCCTTTATTTATTTATATTACATGGGATGCTGTGAAGATTGCCTAAGTTGCGACATATGCCTTCAATGCGATTATGCCTCTAAGTCGTGCCTTGACACGTGGGAGATATAGTCGCATCGAGGGTGTTACAGGTGCTTCCAGGACGTAATTCTTCTGTGCAGCAATGAGGATAATCCTCAAGTTACGGACCCAGTCTGTGTAATTGCTACCATCATCTTACAACTTTGCTTTCTCAAGGAACGCATTAAAATTTAACGGAACAACAACACGGGCCATCTATCTACAACAACATAGACAAGCAAAATACTATCAGGTACTAAGTTCATGATAAATTAAAGTTCAATTAATCATATTCAAGAACTCTCACTTAGATAGACATCCCTCTAATCATCTATGTGATCACGTGATCCATATCAACTAAACCATGTCCGATCATCACGTGAGATGGAGTAGTTTTCAATGGTGAACATCACTATGTTGATCATATCTACTATATGATTCACGCTCGACCTTTCGATCTCAGTGTTCTGAGGCCATATCTGCATATGCTAGGCTCGTCAAGTTTAACCCAAGTTTTTCTATGTGTGCAAAAACTGGCTTGCACCCGTTGTATATGAACGTAGAGCTTATCACACCCGATCATCACGTGGTGTCTCGGCACGACGAACTTTGGCAACGGTGCATACTGAGGGAGAACACTTGTACCTTGAAATTTAGTGAGAGGTCATCTTATAATGCTACCGTCAATCAAGCAGAATAAGATGCATAAAGGATAAACATCACATGCAATCAATATAAGTGATATGATATGGCCATCATCATCTTGTGCCTGTGATCTCCATCTCCAAAGCACCGTCATGATCACCATCGTCACCGGCTTGACACCTTGATATCCATCAAAGCATCATTGTCGTCACGCCAACTATTGCCTCCACGACTATCGCTACCGCTTAGTGATAAAGTAAAGCAATTACATGGCGATTGAATTTCATACAATAAAGCAACAACCATATGGCTCCTGCCAGTTGCCGATAACTGTGTTATAAAACATGATCATCTCATACAAAAAATTTAGCATCATGTCTTGACCATATCACATCACAACATGCCCTGCAAAAACAAGTTAGACTTCCTCTACTTTGTTGTTGCAAGTTTTACGTGGCTGCTCCGGGCTGAGCAAGAACCGTTCTTACCTACGCATCAAAACCATAATGATATTTCGTCAAGTTAGTGTTGTTTTAACCTTCAACAACGATCGGTCATAGTCACACTCAGTTCAACTAAAGTTGGAGAAACTGACACCCGCCAGCCACCTGTGTGCGAACCACGTCGGTAGAACCAGTCCCGCGTAAGCGTACGTGTTGGTCCGGGCCGCTTCATCCAACAATACTGCCGAACCAAAGTATGACATGCTGGTAAGCAGTATGACTTGTATCGCTCCCAACTCACTTGTGTTCTACTCGTGCATATAACATCTACGCATAAACCTGGCTCTGATACCACTATTGGGGAACGTAGTAATTTAAAAAAAATCCTACGCACATGCAAGATCATGGTGATGCATAGCAACGAGAGGGAAGAGTATCGTCCACGTACCCTCGTAGACCGTAAGCGGAAGCTTTATGAGAACGCGGTTGATGTAGTCGAACATCTTCACGATCCGACCGATCCAAGTACCAAACGCATGGCACCTCCGAGTTCAGCACACGTTCAGCTCGATGACGTCCCACGAACTCTGATCCAGCAGAGCTTCACGGGAGAGTTCCGTCAGCACGACGGCATGATGATGGTGATGATGTTGCTACCGACACAGGGCTTCTCCTAAGTACCGCTACGATACGATTGAGGTGGATTATAGTGGAGGGGGCACCGCACACGGCTTGAAACAATCAACTTGTGTGTCCTAGGGTGCCCCTGCCCCCGTATATAAAGGATCAACGGGGGAGGCCGGCCGGCCCCTGTAGGGCGCGCCAGGAGGAGGAGTCCTCCTCCTAGTAGGAATAGGACTCCCCTTTCCTACTCCTACTAGGAGGAGGAAAGGAAGGAGGAGAGGGAGAACGAAGGAGAGGGAGGAAAGGGGGGCCGACCCCCTAGTCCAATTCGGTTTGGGCTAGGGGGTCGCGCGCCCTACCTTCTCTCTTCCACCACTTGGCCCATGAGACCCAATACTTCTTCCCCGTATTTCCGTAACTCCCTCCGAAAAATACCCGAATCACTCGGAACCTTTCCGATGTCCGAATATAGTCGTCCAATATATTGATCTTTACGTCTCGACCATTTCAAGACTCCTTGTCATATCCCCGATCTCATCCGGGACTCCGAGCTACCTTCGGTACATCAAATCACATAAACTCATAATACCGATCGTCATCGAACGTTAAGTGTGCGAACCCTACGGGTTTGAGAACTATGTAGACATGACCGAGAAACGTCTCCGGTCAATAACCAATAGCGGAACCTGGATGTTCATATTAGCTCCTACATATTCTACGAAGATCTTTATCGGTCAAACCGCATAACAACATACATTGTTCCCTTTGTCATCGGTATGTTACTTGCCCGAGATTCGATCGTTGGTATCTCAATACCTAGTTCAATCTCGTTACCGGCAAGTCTCTTTACTCGTTTCCGTAATGCATTATCCCGCAACTAACTCATTAGTTGCATTGCTTGCAAGGCTTATAGTGGTGTGCATTACCGAGAGGGCCCAGAGATACCTCTCTGACAATCGGAGTGACAAATCCTAATCTCGATCTATGCCAACTCAACAAGTACCATCGGAGACACCTGTAGAGCACCTTTATAATCACCCAGTTACGTTGTGACGTTTGGTAGCACACAAAGTGTTCCTTCGGTAATCGGGAGTTGCATAATCTCATAGTCATAGTGATGAGGACATCTCTGCCACAGTTGCACCCACCGCGACATCAGTTATTCCATCTGGACCTATGACTAGAGCACGAGCGAGACAGATAAATGACCAGGTACTATCGCTCCTTTGTACATATGATTTAACTAATGAGAATATTATATTACACTCATGTTTGGATTTACTTGTACTCAGGAACGAAGGTGTTGGAGAGATAAGGAGGAAAAGCCGCATGCAGATGGAAGATGAAAAATGTTGCATGTTGATTCCACAAGCAGCAGCACTATTGACATGCAAGAAGGTACCTGGCCACGTACGTGCTGAAGTGCAAAAGGAGGAGAAGGAGTATTAGGCTTCCTGGACCGGAGAAGGCCACGTCCGCGTGCAGCCCACATCGTCAACAGCTAAACAAGGAAATAAACTACATGTGGGCCGGCTCATGATTCTGATTTCTTTCAAGTCGTAGCCGACCAGGATTCGTCTACGCGCAGGCGGCCGTACTCTAATAAATAGTTAGCTACTGTTAGGTTTAGATCTCGGGTTTTATTGTATTGTCTAGCCATCGCTACAATTCGCATCTACGAGACGTGTACGACTACCGCCTTGTCAGATCCACAGTGGAACCCCAACTTTTTCATCTAGTTCGTGTGCTCAGTTTATTATCCGCAATTTCAGTTGCAATTCACCTTTGTTCTTGCCGGTTCTTCGGTTGCTTGCAGGAACTCGAACCTCGTTGTTCAGGTTGACCGTGCCTACGGCAAGGTCAATAACCATCGGAGATTGGTTTAGCGATTGTCGAGGCGTATCATCGGGTACGGTGTAGCCGGGTCGTCAAGGTCAAAATCCACCAAATCGATAATTATCCCCACTCTCATCGAAAGATCGGGCCACCGTCACATCAAGTGGTATCAGTTTTCAGGTTCATCGGTGAGAGATTTACAGTTTTCGTAGTTTGGTTTATTTTTCTGTCCTATAAACCCACGAAAAAGCCCAAAAAAAATTTAGATTAGTTCATTCATTACACCTACCTTTTTAGCCTTTAGCAATTTTTGCATCTAGTATTTGCGTAGTTGAATTTTTGGTTGCATACATCCTAGAATTCGTGCTGGTTTAGATTAGTTTGAGAGAAAATTTGTCTACTAGATCTAACCTTGTTTTTGTCCACCATATTTTCCGCCACAAATTTCGTTAAAAAAAATCAAAGCAAGTTTGCATCGGATTGTTTATAGTTTTGCCTATCCTTGCGTGCAATCCGAAGTCGCGTCTGTTTACAAAAAATCATTTGTTGTCCGCTGTTTTCTGCGCGTACACACACAGCGGTCTAATCTCGCGCAGTCGCCCAGACATCAGCCAGCGGGCGTCTGTCCATCCACGCGCAATACACCATACATCCAGTGTACCAATATTTGTCACCTTGCGTCGTTGTTAGCTTTTGCATGCAGCTCAATTAGCACAAGTTACAACACTGGCATTTAATTTCTCTTAGCCTCATCTTGGTGTACGTAATTTCTGCTAGTAACCGGCTTGAAAAAGAAAAATAAAAAAAAGTGAAGCAAAAGAAAAAAAAGAAAAGACAAAAAAGACAAAAAAAAGAAAAAAAGTTGCAACTTTCAGGCCGGCTAGCACTTTTGGTGCAATCTCTTTTGACGTTCAGAATTGTTCCTCTGCTATACACGTGATACTTGTTGGACATTTTCTTTTGTCGCTCTTGGTCGCCATACGCTACGTTTACACCTCACTTATATCTAGCTAATTAGAGTTGTCTCAAATTTTTCATCGGTTCCCACTCACGTGACTCAGTATCTAGGCTTAGATTGTTTTCTCTCTTACTAGTCGACCGCCAGCACTAGTTAGGAGTTTGAGCAATTATTCAGCTTGCATTACTTTTTGCTTAATTGTGCCACATATTGTGAGTTGAGGAAACCTTCACCAAGCTCCACTTCCTATATCGTATCTTGTTCGGTCCCTTGGTAATCGCTATATCAATCTTTTGATCACTTTTGACATCACCAACGGCCGACAACCACTGCAGCACGGTAAGAACTGGTAAGAGCTTGGTAATTGCTCGAGAGTTGAGAGACATTTTTCACCGCCTCACTATAGTTATTGTAGGAGCAATATACTTGTGATTTTGTTCTTGTTCCGTCCTAACCATGGCAGGTGACGAAGACAACATGAAAGCCACGGTGGCACGCCTTGAGGAGGATGTGCATGCATACACCGAGCGGTTCACATCGTTCGAGGGCGCACTTGATAAGCGTCTCAAGTCGATCGAGGATAGCAATGAGACGTTCACCCAAACACTTGCATCTATTATGAAACGTCTTGATGCCCAGGATGCTCGTCTAGGTGCCGCCTCCACTTCCGCTCCGCATCTTCCAGCCACCAACACAGGTCTGCAACGAGCTCGTCGGGTCCTCCCAGGAGACCCGGGGCACCCTCTTTCATACACCGATGTCGTCGACCAGCCCCGTCCTCGCAACGCCAACTCGATAGCCGACAACATCCAAGATGACAACTATGATGGTGATTCTGAGGATCCTGATGCAGTTAATGATAACAATGATCGTGATCATCGTCGACTACGCAATAATCAACAAGGTATGGGACGACACCAGCGTCCTCAGGTACGTGGCCATGACGATTCTTTGGGTAGAATTAAATTTGTCATGCCTCCTTTTGATGGGAAATATGATCCAGATGTTTATCTTGACTGGGAATTACTAGTTGATAAAAAATTTGCTTGCCATGATTTTCCTGATGATAAAAGAGTTAGGGCTGCAACTAGTGAGTTTAGTGATTTTGCTTCTGTTTGGTGGAGAGCACATTGTCGTAAACATCCTAATAATATTCCTGCCACTTGGGAAGCTTTGAAATTAGTAATGCGTCACCGTTTTGTTCCTGGATATTATGAACGTGACTTGCTAAATAAACTACAACGCTTGAACCAAGGATCTAAATCTGTGGAAGACTATTATCAAGAATTGCAAATGGGCATGTTACGTTGTGGTTTAGTTGAGACTGAGGAAGCCGCTATGGCTAAGTTCTTGGGTGGATTGAATAGAGAAATTTATGACATACTTGCTTATAAAGATTATCATTCAATGACCCGTTTATTCCATCTTGCTATACATGCTGAACATGAAGTGCAGGGTCGTTCCAGACTGCGTCCTAATTTTTCTGCAGGTCGTACTTCCACATGGGCGTCGCGCACTCCTGCTGCCCCGTCCACTCGCACCTCTACAACAGCACCTGCAACCTCTCGACTGGGGCCTTCTTCATCAACTTCAGCATCACACACTTCGGCACCACTGAAAAGTACTACACAAATTCCAACAAAAAGTTCATCGTCATCGTCCTCTTCCTCCAAAAGAACAAAGGATATCCAATGCCACACTTGCAAGGGATTTGGCCATGTCATGAAGGAGTGTCCTAATAAGCGTGTATTGATCATTCGTGAAGACGGGGAGTACGACTCTGCTAGTGATTTTGATGAAGACACATATGCCTTGCTTGCTACACATGAAGACGATGACACAAGACCGGAGCAAGAGGAAGAACATGTGACCGCTGACGACGCCGATAAGTACATGAGTCTTATATCACATCGTGTACTTAGTGCTCAGATTGTCAAAGCAAAGAAGGTTCAACGTCACAACCTCTTCCACATCAAAGGAGTCGTTAAGGAGCGTTCCGTTCGCATCATCATTGATGGAGGGAGTTGTAACAATTTAGCAAGCATTGACATGGTGGAGAAGCTCTCCCTACCTTCGCGACAACATCCACAACCATACTACATTCAATGGTTTAATGATGGTGGAAAGGTAAAGGTAACACGCATGGTGAGAGTTCCTTTTTCTTTAGGTTCATACCATGACACTATTGATTGCGATATTGTGCCTATGCAAGCTTGTTCTATGTTACTAGGAAGGCCATGGCAATATGATAAACAATGTTTACATAATGGTAGAACTAATCAGTACACTCTCACACATAAAGGAAAGAAAATCATTCTACACCCTATGTCTCCTGAGCAAATTTTAAAAGATGATCTTGCTAGGGCTAGTAGAAACACAAATATTGAGCATACTCAATCTGAAAATCAGAAAGTTGTTGATGAGTTAGAACAATTTAATAAGCTGCACAAATCTGATCCTAGCACATCTAAAGAAATTAAATTGAAAGGTGTATCTTTCTTAGCTACACGTGCTGAAATTTTTGAGTTAGATGCTCATACTGATGAATGTTATGCTCTTATTTGCAAAGAAGTTTTGTTTTCATTTGAGGATATGCCTTCTTCTTTGCCTCCTGTTGTCGCTAACCTTTTGCAGGAGTATCATGATGTTTTTCCAAAGGAAGTACCACCGGGGCTGCCACCTATGAGAGGAATTGAACATCAAATTGACTTGATCCCTGGCGCCTCATTACCCAACCGTGTGCCGTACCGGACTAATCCAGAGGAGACTAAGGAGATTCAGCGACAAGTTCATGAACTACTTGAAAAAGGTTACATTCGTGAATCCCTTAGTCCATGTGCTGTACCAATTTTACTTGTTCCTAAAAAAGACGGTACTTCGCGTATGTGTGTTGATTGTAGAGCCATCAATAATATTACAATTCGATATCATCATCCTATTCCTAGATTAGATGACATGCTTGATGAACTCAGTGGCTCAATTGTGTTTTCTAAAGTGGACTTGCGTAGTGGCTACCATCAAATTCGTATGAAACTAGGTGATGAATGGAAAACTGCTTTCAAAACTAAATTTGGTTTATATGAGTGGTTAGTTATGCCTTTTGGATTGACTAATGCACCTAGTACTTTCATGAGACTAATGAATTAAGTTTTGCGAGCTTTTATTGGACGATTTGTGGTAGTATATTTCGATGATATTTTGATTTATAGCAAGTCACTAGAGGAACACTTAGACCATTTGCGTGCTGTTTTTTCTGCTCTGCGTGCTGCACGTTTATTTGGTAATATCGAGAAGTGCACTTTTTGCACGGATCGAGTCGCTTTTCTTGGCTATGTTGTGACAGCGCAGGGAATTGAAGTTGATAAAGCCAAGGTTGAAGCGATCCAGAGTTGGCCGACCCCTAACTCGGTCACACAGGTACGAAGTTTTCTCGGACTTGCTGGGTTCTACCGGCGGTTCGTGAAGGATTTTAGCACCATCGCAGCACCGCTCAATGAACTCACAAAGAAAAATGTGCCATTTGTTTGGAGCGACGCACAAGAGGAAGCCTTCACTATTCTTAAAGATAAGCTTACACACACCCCTTTGCTGCAATTACCTGATTTCAATAAGATGTTTGAATTAGAATGTGATGCTAGCGGCATTGGTTTAGGTGGTGTTCTATTGCAAGAAGGCAAACCAGTAGCATACTTTAGTGAAAAACTCAGTGGGCCTAGTCTGAATTATTCAACATATGATAAAGAACTTTATGCACTAGTTCGGACTTTGGAGACATGACAACATTATTTATGGCCTAAGGAGTTTGTTATACATTCTGATCATGAATCACTCAAGCATATTAGAAGTCAAAGCAAACTGAACCGTAGACATGCAAAATGGGTTGAATTTATTGAATCTTTTCCTTATGTTATTAAGCACAAGAAAGGGAAGGAGAATGTTATTGCCGATGCATTGTCTAGACGCTATACCATGTTATCACAACTTGACTTCAAAATTTTTGGACTTGAAACTATAAAAGAGCAATACGCTAATGATGTCGATTTTAAAGATATATTGCTCAATTGCAGAGAGGGTAGAACTTGGAACAAGTTCGTCATTAATGACGGATTTGTTTTTCGCGCTAACAAGCTATGCATCCCAGATAGCTCTATTCGTCTTTTGTTGTTACAGGAGGCGCATGGAGGAGGACTTATGGGACATTTTGGCGTCAAGAAGACAGAAGACATCCTTGCTAGTCATTTCTTCTGGCCAAAAATGAGAAGGGATGTGGAGAGATATGTTGCACGCTGCACGACATGCCAAAAAGCTAAGTCACGATTGAACCCACATGGTTTATATATGCCTCTTCCTGTTCCTAGCACTCCTTGGGAAGATATATCTATGGACTTTATATTAGGACTGCCTAGAACACGACGGGGGAGAGATAGTATATTTTTTTGTTGTCGATAGATTCTCTAAGATGGCACATTTTATACCTTGTCATAAAAGTGACGATGCTACTCACATTGCTGATTTGTTCTTTCGCGAAGTAGTTCGTTTACATGGTGTGCCACATACAATTGTTTCCGATCGTGACACAAAATTCCTTAGCCACTTTTGGAGGGTGTTGTGGACAAAATTGGGGACTAAGCTTTTATTTAGTACTACATGTCATCCTCAAACTGATGGTCAAACTAAAGTGGTTAATCGTACATTGTCTACTATGCTTAGGGCTGTTTTGAAGAAGAACTTAAAAATGTGGGAAGAATGTCTACCACATGTAGAGTTTGCTTATAATCGTTCCGTTCATTCCACCACAAAATTATGCCCTTTTGAGATTGTTTATGGATTTATACCTCGTGCACCAATTAATTTATTACCTATTCCATCTTCGGAGAAGGTAAACCTTGATGCTAAAGAACGTGCTGAATTAGTATTAAAAATGCATGAGATGACTAAGAAAAATATTGAACGCATGAATGCCAAATATAAACTTGCTGGTAGTCAGGGAAGGAAAAGTCTTGTGTTTGAACCAGGTGATTTAGTATGGTTACATTTGCGAAAAGACCGTTTCCCTGATTTACGAAAGTCAAAATTAATGCCTCGTGCAGCTGGACCTTTTAAGGTGATAGAAAAAATTAATGAGAATGCGTATAAGCTTGATCTGCCTGCAGAATTTCGGGTTAGTCCCACATTTAATGTTGCAGACTTAAAACCTTATTTGGGAGAGCATGAAGAGGTACCGTCGAGGGCGACTTCCATTCAAGAAGGGGATGATGATGAGGACATCTCTGTCACAGTTGCACCCACCGCGACATCAGTTATTTCATCTGGACCTATGGCTAGAGCACGAGCGAGACAGATAAATGACCAGGTACTATCGCTCCTTTGTACATATGATTTAACTAATGAGAATATTATATTACACTCATGTTTGGATTTACTTGTACTCAGGAACGAAGGTGTTGGAGAGATAAAGAGGAAAAGCCGCATGCAGATGGAAGATGAAAAATGTTGCACGTTGATTCCACAAGCAGCAACACTACTGACATGCAAGAAGGTACCTAGCCACGTACGTGCTGAAGTGCAAAAGGAGGAGAAGGAGTATTAGGCTTCCTGGACCGGAGAAGGCCACGTCCGCGTGCAGCCCACACCGTCAACAACTAAACAAGGAAATAAACTACATGTGGGCCGGCTCATGATTCTGATTTCTTTCAAGTCGTAGCCGACCAGGATTCGTCTACGCGCAGGCGGTCATACTCTAATAAATAGTTAGCTACTGTTAGGTTTAGATCTCGGGTTTTATTGTATTGTCTAGCCATCGCTACGATTCGCATCTACGAGACGTGTAGGACTACCGCCTTGTCAGATCCACAGTGGAACCCCAACCTTTTCATCTAGTTCGTGTGCTCAGTTTATTATCCGCAATTTCAGTTGCAATTCACCTTTGTTCTTGCCGGTTCTTCGGTTGCTTGCAGGAACTCGAACCTCGTTGTTCAGGTTGATCGTGCCTACGGCAAGGTCAATAACCATCGGAGATTGATTTAGCGATTATCGAGGCGTATCGTCGGGTATGGTGTAGCCGGGTCGTCAAGGTCAAAATCCACCAAATCGATAATTATCCCCACTCTCATCGAAAGATTGGGCCGCCGTCACATCACATAGGAACATGTATAAGTCATGAAGAAAGCAATAGCAGTAAACTAAAACGATCAAGTGCTAAGCTAACGGAATGGGTCAAGTCAATCACATCATTCTCCTGATGATGTGATCTCGTTTATCAAATGACAACTCATGTCCATGGTTAGGAAACATAACCATCTTTGATCAACGAGCTAGTCTAGTAGAGGCATACTAGTGACATTTTGTTTGTCTATGTATTCACACATGTATTATGTTTCCGGTTAATACAATTCTAGCATGAATAATAAACATTTATCATGAAATAAGAAAATAAATAATAACTTTATTATTGCCTCTAGGGCATATTTCCTTCAGCAGATGGCATGACACATTTTGTCGGACTGGACGCACAAACGTGTGCCAAGAGGAAACATTCCTGTGGGCCGATGAGGACATCGGTTTCTTTGGGCGGGGGTGTATGTGATACCTCTGCTCTCTGGCTTAACTGTGGCATCCCTAAAGAGCGGATCCTTAATTAGGTGGGTCAACCAATTAATTTCGAACCAAACCAATGACTGGAACATGCCTCTGATTGACTCCCTGTTCCTTAATTTTGACGATGAAGAGATTCTCAAGATCAATCTCACCTCAAGTCCAGCTAAAGATCAGATTGCAAGAAACACCAAAATAATGGCATTCTGGCTTAATAGGGATGATAGACTACTCATATCAATAAGGAATTTCTTCTTTTCCGAGAGCCCATTCGGAAAGAGCTGCCAAGTTAAGCGTGCTCATCTTGGAGCAATTTTAGGATAGGTGACTGACTAGGAAGTTGGTCCCAGGTGCACACGAGTAGGGACAAAGTGCGCAGAAAAGACTAGTTTTGATCTGTGGGGCCAGTCTAGAATCTGTCAGGAGTAACAACCAGTAACCGACAGGTGTGTTCGAAGCGTTACATTGTCGCATAGCTTTAGCCTTGACCCGATCCCACCACCATCAGAGGATGAGACCACCCGGACGGCTCATCGCCGGCGAGACACCTTAAACAACAGGTTGAAGCACCAACATAGATGCCTCCCTTTTGTCTCGACGACTTGGTGGAAAGAAAGGGGCCAAAATTGATCACCAGAGCTCCGGATGGCCGACCTTCGACTAGGAGATGTGGCAACACGTTGTTGAGGACCACAAAGAGCCTGGTCGTAACTTCCTCATATGTGCTATCGAGATTGATCTCCAAGGACGAACATGGATGCTTCGTCGGCAGCTTGACCCCCTCCCTCCCACTTTTCCGTCCACCACCACGGCAGCCTTAGAGGGAAGTAAGGAAGAATAAGATCGAGCTACATATTCGAGGATCCTGCAAGCTTATTTAGAGGGTGACAGAGAAGGCGTCTCCCACCACATTTAGCTCCCACGAAGGAGCACCGTGGCCAGGAGGAGCATCACCGTGGATATCCAGTTGCAACTCGTCTTCGTCGACCTCCAATACCCCATTGGCATAGTGCCAGTTGCCGTGACGACAAGTCCAGGCATCCGCCTCCAGCACTATTATTCTCTCCCCTTCCTCTTCGAAGGCAGACAAAAGAGCAACACACAATCCGCCAACTCGAGAAAAGGAGAGGGAAAGGAAGGGGGTGAATGAGGGGTGCGCTGATGGTGTTGTGATGTTTCAAATGGGTCACATGTAACTCTGCCACTATCTAATCCAGCGCGCCGAACGGTAAACGAACGGCCAAGATTGCGCTTGGCTGAGAGCTCCACCTGCGCAGCACCATCACCATCTCTCGCCAACGGCGAGGATTGCTGCCCCCCCTTCTTCCCCGTCCGCTTGCCCGGATCACCGACCCAGCTCCGCTCCGCTGTTCATCCCCACCTCCTCCTCGCCGTCGTCCCCTTCCCCTCGCTTCGTCTCCACTTCTCACGCTCACGCACACGGCCATGAACCCTACTATGCCTCCGCCCCCGCCCCGAAACCCTAACCCCTCCTCCTCCTCCATGCCGCCTCCGCCGCCCCCCAAACCCTCACCGCCCGTCCCGTCGGCGCAGCCGGAGGCTGAGGACGAGCCGAGGCCTGATGCCTCGATGGACGAGGCGGACGGGAGTGCTAAACTGAGCTTCTCCTCCTCTATGCCGCCTCCACCGCCACCAAGACCCTCGCCGCAGCCCGAGGCGGAGGCAGCGTCGGAGTCTGAATCGTCGGCCGACGGGAGCGCTAACCCCAGCCATAGCGACTCGTCGGCAGGGGAGGAAAGGAACCCCGGTGGCGACACCGAGATGGCCGAGGCGGCGCCGCCAGAGCAGCGGCAGCAGCCGCGGCCGCGCGTACCATACGCCATCCCCGACTGGAGCGCCGCCCCGGAACACCCCTTCTTCCTCGAGGTGCTCAAGGAAGGCCTCATCCACGAGAACCTTGACGTGTGAGTTGCTGTCTCTGCACCAGCAGTCTTGCGTTTCTCGTCTTGCTGTGGGGCTGCTTACTCTGATGCCTCTGGGGTTTCTAGCTCATGTACGATAGGAGTGGAGAAGGGCAATGCGTGGTTCCTAGTGCAAACGGTTGATAACGACTTAGTTTTATTTCTAAAATCACTCATGGTTTGTAGTTGCGTGAAATGAGTACTTGCATAGCTACATATTTCATGTTTCAATCCAATGCATTGTATTATATGTGGATTTTGAGACCTTCACATTCGAAGTTCATGACGTTGTCTGCTAGTACATAATTAGCTGGACTACTTATTTTCCTAGATATGGTTGGTGAAATGACTGGCATTACATATCGCAGGTCCAAGAAAGGAGCTTACATGTTTGGCCGAATTGATCTGTGCGATTTCGTGCTGGAGCATCCCACCATTTCCCGTTTTCATGCAGGTACATTCATTTTCGCCATGCTCTTGTCAAGTATTGTTCGAAACGGATGCTCTTGTCAACTATGCCATAGATAGAACATTAGAACCAAAACTCGAACTCCAGCTAGCTATTTAATCTAGTTACTAAGTGCAGAGCTAGTATTTTGTAGACCTTTTCAGTTCGAAACGGAAGCAATTACTAATACTTTTCACATCAAGGAAGGTCGTCTGTAACCCCCCACCCCATCTCAGTCAGCTTCATTACATTAACTAGATGTCAGGATGGTTGCAGTTTTCAAACAGAAGTTGGAATTTTGTTTGAAGCAATATACTTAGTCACCTTTTTACTGATTCTTCGGATAGCTGGCTGGAAACTGGTCGCTGATATTCTGAACATTTGGGATGTCAGTGAGCATAAATTTTATTTATGGTGCTAAGATATTCATGAACATATGGGGGATGATATGCGGTGAACTGTGGAACTTTGCTGTAAATAATCCTTTTCTTCAGAGGGTAGTATTTGACTTAGAAAAGCTGTTTTTTAATTAGTAAAATTATATGGATAACCTGCTGGTGAAATAGGGTTGAATCAAGGCATTGACCATGACTGGAATCGAAGGAATTGTTCCACTAATTTGTCTAGGACTTCTATGTGTAGTGCATTGTCCATGTTGTTTTGGCAGAGGTCACAAAGTATATGCACGTGGTTAACTGTATTGAAGTTCTGCAGTTGTTTTTTCTTGCATAAGTATGCCATCTACTATATGTATCATTACATAAAGTGTTCTCTTATGAGCAATTGTTCACTTTCGTTTTATTATCTTCCATTATATTTTTAATAATCTCTGAGTGCAAGTTTTGTGGACATGGGATAATTATTTATTGTTCGTGAACCAGAGATGGTAATTATAGAATCCAAGCATTCACATAATAATAATATATAATATTTTCTTGGTAAGTCTTATGCGTCACACTCATGACTTCTTTTGTGTTATTTTAGTTCTGCAGTTTAGAAATGACGGGCAGGTTTTCCTTTACGATCTTGGAAGCACACATGGTTCTTCCATCAACAAAACTCAGGTATAGTCTCTTTCCTTTTGTCTTACTTCAGAGCAGAACTGAATATTTCCAATTCATCCAGGACTTCTAATATGTTTGTTTGAAAATGTTGATACCATGCAACTATGTGTCCTCTTCTCATGTATGCACCTCATTGTTTCTCGAACACACATTTTCGTATTAAGGAGAAGAGCGTCAATATGACGCAGAATGCATCATTGTTCATGCTATTTTGTTTTAAAGCACTGCAATTTGTGCTGATGGCATTCTTATTCTGTTGTAATTTTGTACATCCATCTACCTTTGGCTTGCTGAGTCACACTATAAACTGGGGAAAAGATATCTGCCATTTTCTGATATTAGAAATAGCAAAAGAGTTGTTTGTGTATCCATTGTTCTTTTCATGCTTAATACACTGCTGCCTTTCTGAGCTAATTTGCTTTTGGGCTATTCCTGTAACATCCTTTTTCCCCAGAAAAGGAACCTTGTATTAGCTTGCCAATGTTGCCGTGCTTGTTGGTTCATGATAGCATAACTACCGTTCTGATCAAGGCAAGAATATTGTTCTGATGTCATATATTTAATTAACAGGTCAAGAAGAAGATGTACACACCGATTCATGTTGGAGATGTAATTCGATTTGGGCAGTAAGTTTGTCAGCCAGACGTGTTATGCATCATTTCTAGCAGAGATTGCAACAAATTGCTTTCTGGTGCTCATTTGTTTTCAAATTGTGTTCTTTTCATCTGACAGAATTTTTAGGTTTCTAACCTTAAATCTGTTCATTTCATAACCTGCTTATTATGTATACTAGCCTTTTCCTTTATAAATTAATAATCATGTGTGGCATTGGCAACTGTTGTGAAACAGTAACATTGGCGAACTGTTGTAAAACAGTAGCAATGAGTTCATGGCTTCAAAGAAAGCTTAACTTTTATTTTTTCGTAGTAAATTATATTGTTACTTATAATTGACTTAATTAACAACATCTGATGGAAAGTTGAATGAAAAGATATGTCAGCCTCATGCATATTCTAAAAAATAATCTAGTAGGAATGTTACTGCATTTTTGTTAGTTTAACAAATGCCCTGAAACTGAAAACGAAATATCAAACAAGCAATTGAAGAAATGAATAAAATGGCACTACTGTTGTATTCATTTGCGCTCTTATCACTCAGTAAATTTGGACTGAACTTTTCTCACTCTTTCTATTATACCAGATCATCACGTTTGTACATTTTTCAAGGACCATCTGAGCTAATGCCTCCAGTAAGATTCTGAAACTCCTTCAGTTGGCTCATCTGCCACTATGCCATATTTGATTTCTGAAGTATTTACTAGCTTGCCGCTGCATTCACATCTTAATCAAAGTTATAGTGATGATGCGACATACAGTTTATTGTTCCCAACTAGCAAAGTGCCTGTGTGTTGGAACGAATTCAAAATAGACTAATACATGTTCACAAACTTGAAAAAAAAATCACCCTGTTTTTGGTATATATCACTAAAAATATGTTGGGTTTCACCCAATTTTATTCCTCTTATCTCTAGCCTACCCCGACTTGCTTGGGACAAAAAGGCTGGGGAGAGACTAAGGAGTTTTCTGCAAATGTGGAGCAGAGTGGCGGGGTCTTTGACTCTTTTCGCAAAAATACTACAGCCTACTTCATATCTGTTAGATGCAGATCAAATGACAGAAATGATGGATGGCAGACACACACCATCATCACCAACTGGGTCTTTTCTAGGAGTAGAATAGAGATTTGTGCTTTTGTTGAAGTGGAAAACACAAATGGGATATACATCATTGAACAGAGTCAACCTCCCCATATTCAGTTGTGTGAGTCTTGTATTTACTTGTTTGTCTCATGTAACAGGAAAAGGATATGCAGAAACTCCGTGATGCTAAGATTCGGCAAAATATGCTTGATCGTGAAGCTTCCCTTTTACGAGCGAAAACTCAAGCAGTTTTAGCAGATGGGATCTCATGGGGTATGTCTGAGGATGCACCTGAAGAAGACGGGGAGGTTAGTTTTTTTTTTTGTTTTTACAAGCATTTGGTTGTGAATATTGAGAATCTTACATTGGTTATTAATCGTATGGAGCCTTTCCATTCTTTGGGTGAGAAACCAACTGTTCCCAAGTTTCAGTTGCATAATTATATATGTTTAGAGATTTTTTCTTTTTTAATTGGTTATGATGGCCCTTGTTTTTTTACTGAACATCTTTTCATATCTTAGGATGAGGCAGATGAGATCACGTGGCAAACCTACAAAGGTCAGCTTACGGACAGACAGGAAAAGACACGCAGCAAATTAATAAAGCGAATGGAAAAGGTAAACGTTTTTTACTGAAGAAACGACAACGACATTATCATACTCAGCATTGCATTTTCTATGTGCAACTACAGTATGAAACATCGAGTGTGGTTGCATTTGAAAAATCACCATTTCTTATAGTGATTTGTATGCACCTATGTCTGGCTCAAATATTACATAATTGCTGTTTGCAGCGCCTTGCCCATCCAATTGTAATTTGGCTGATTTGCGATAATGGCAAAATTTTAGGTTTATAATTCTGTTGCATTATACTTGTAGCCGGTAGTTCTGGTATTGATTTCCATTCATGGGGCATTTGGAGCAGCTGTTTATTTTTGAACTGCACAATCTCATTTCCTCAGTAAAACGATGCTTACATTCTGCATTGCTAGCTCATCAGGGGAGATGTTATTTTGTCCTTTGAGTGACCTACTTACCTGTAACCTGATGCTTTGGTCTGGGTCAGTGGGTTGCATAGTATGTTAGAAAGAAGGAAATATATAGTTAAGTATACACTGCAAAAATTACCAGGGGAGATCCTTTTATGGTTGAGTCAATTTATGGCAAACGCTAAAGAATGTAAATTTCGCTCTAACGAAATGGGATGGGCTTGCCTTCTTTTCCAGCAATGGTGATGGCATAGTCGCTGCCATAGGAATTCACCCACCTGGTGTGTTTCCAAGTTTCAGTAGTTCATCAAGGAGTGGTGGACTAGCATGTCGGGCGTGCATATTGCAAATCGTACTATCGTAGTGCCATGTCATCCCTCACTATGCTTGTTTCTTGGACCATTTGGAATGAGAGAAACACATGGGTTTTCCGACACAAGTCTGCTCCTGCAACCGTCCTTTTGGAGGTCATAAAGGATGAGGCAAAGCTTTGGCGCTCGCGGGCGCTAAGCGCCTTGGGCAAATCTTACCAGGAGAGTAGTAACCGTTGTAATTTTTTAGTCTTCTGTGCAACAAAACTCTCTAAACGATGAGGCAGAGCTTATGCCTCCGTCTTGAAAAAAAGTTTCAGTAGTTCTTCAGCCTGCAAGTGGGACTGACCGTGAGCTGCCGCAAAAAACCTGTTTGATCCCACATCTGTTATGTGGGCTGCCGCGATAACCCGCCTATCAGCGACAGCGAGTACGCGGTGGTCACAGACCCGCATCATCCCACTTCCTGTGTTGGGGGCATTGTGTGCCGCGCCGCCGCCGGCACTCAATGTCGGGGGGCTTAATCTGTGCTGCCATGGTCATGGAGAGGATGGCGTTGCTGCCAACTGCGCAGGCTCATAAGAGGCATGCTGGTGTTGGACGGCCTGCTCCTACTTTCAGCCTGAGGAAGGGTACTGGCCAATGACATCACCGATCTTGGGTGAGGCTGTGGCAATCGTGGTCCATGAATTAGATTCTAGAATCTGGAGGTTGTATGATGGCGAGGTGTTTGGCCTCTAGCGGCGACGAAGGGAAGAACTTTACTGGTGGGGAGAAGGGTGGCCTGGAACGTTGAGGCTTTGCGGGTAGCGTGTGGCGGAATATCTAGCGGATCGTGCAGATGTAAGTGGTGATGCTGTTGAATGCAGATGGGAGAGGGAGCAGCGGTTTGTATGTGGGGATCGATGAGACTGCGGTGGTGCTGCATGAGTATGGTGGCATTTTAACTCCCTTCAGGCCATGCTAGTCTTTATCCGCTGCATCATTTAATCCAGCAGATTGAAATATCTGTCGGACCAACAGGGAAACATATACTGTCTCGTAGTCCTGTCCCCAATTTTTAGGTTGGCGTCATGGACCGGCCTTGTCAGTATTATCCGCTGTATCATATGATCCAGCAGATTAAGCTACCTGTTGGATCGACGGGGTAGTCATATCCCCAGTTTTTAGGTTAGGGTCGTTGACCTGAAACTCTTTGGGTTGCTTTTGCCTTTTCAAATCATCATTTTGAAGAAGATTATGTTAGTATTATCTATCGACTAAATGGTGCACCGTGTTCCAGATGTATGTCTTCTAGGTCTCTGTGAGCACATGTCATAGTAGCCTCAACATACAATCTTGTTTAGTTTAATCGTTAAATCTTCATTGAAAATTTCTATATCAAGAATTATAAATGGGCCTGGGTAGAATCACATATTCACATTTCAAGCACAGAGTTCTCGAGGGGTTTGAGCCTGCAAGCGTGAGTTCTTGTAGAATCCCTCTTTCTGAGCTACCAAGTTCCTTGCATTGGATCTATGTTCTGGGTGGACCAGCTATGTTCAGATGTTCTCTTTAAGGACAGTCCTTTTGAGCAGTGTTATGCTTGAACCTCTGAATTTTGGTTCTTAAGAAAAGTCTGCTCTATGTTCTCTGATATGATTTGCATCTCTGCTTGTCTCAGGTTGCCAACATGAAGAAAGAGATCGATGCAATACGAGTCAAGGACATTTCTCAAGGTGGGTTAACCCAAGGTCAGCAAACACAGATTGCACGAAATGAGCAAAGGATATCTCAGGTTAGTGCATAACAGGTTTTACTTACATTTCTGAATATGCCATCATGGTTTCATTTCTTATTAGAAGATCAATACCAAACCTTTTTTTTCAGATCATGGAGGAGCTAGAAAATCTAGAAGAAACATTAAATGACAGTATACAAGAAAGTCTTGGTGCACGTGCTGGAAAACCAAAACGTGGTAGCCATAAAGCAAGTCTTGAGGAAGAAGATGACGTTATTAGGTTTGCACTTCTGATAGATTTGAATTATGACAGCCACATTCATATTGTGTATCATATCTTAACCTATACTCTAGTTAAGAACAGAGGATGATATTAGAGATATCTAAATAATCTTTTCTCCCTAGTCTGCTTCTCCAACTGACACCAGTGCATGTAAAATTGAAAATTTAATCTAGAAGACTAAGCCCATTTGAAATTTATGGACTTTTAGGGAATGATTGGCACCACTGCACTAGGACATATGTAATTGGAATTTGGAAACTTGTACCATGCTGCCACTTCTGCTTACCTTGAAAAGTCACAATGTACATGTGAGTTTCTCCATGGAGCGTATATAATTCACTTTCTCATTGATTCCGTACAACATTTTGTCAAATAGTCTGATAGAAAGATTCAAAGCTTCTTGTGTTTGACTGGTCAAGTATAGACTACTTCAGTTTCTACTAGTGGCCGTCTGCAAGTACATGCCTATTATCGTATGTTATTCCTTACCTTGGCTGGAGTTATAGCTTTGCATTTTTGTTCTCATGTGCTGATTCATTGATTTTGATTTTTTTTTTCTAGTGACGACGATGAATTTTTTGACCGGACAAAGAAGAAATCATCTAATCCTCAATCTAGCGGGCAACAATCAGTTGAGACTGCTGATAGTCTCCTTGATAAAAAGGATTTCATCAACAATGATATTGAAGGTAAAAAGAAGTTGCTTGAAGAAGAGAAGATTAAGCTGGCTCAGAGAGATAATGCAGATCTTGGGGATGACCTTGATGCTTACATGAGTGGATTGTCATCTCAATTAGGTATGATAGTGCACTCTGAACCATGTAGTTTACACCGATGAATCTTAGACTATTCTAGGATTTTCCTTTCAAGTCCGAGGTGTGAATGGTACCACTAATGACCCTGACTGTTGCCCTTCACATATTTTTTCTGTAGAACCAGAAAAATATTGCATAACGGTTTCATATGTCATCCGTAGTAATTGCCTGATGGTTGTTATCAGTGCATGTGGGATTTGGCTGAAAATCAAGGAAAAGTAAGAGAACTACATGCATTGTGTACTAGCTAAAATGCTTTTTTGAGTGTTTTAGTGGCCTGACCTTTGCTTGAAACTTGACAAGTTGACTTGCTAACTATGACAGCGATGCCCTCAGCTACTTCAAAATATCAATAAGTGAAATGACTCTTTTCTTTGAAAGAGTTGTTAAGGGATCTGGTTAAGACTTGGAAACAAAGTATTTCGGAGTATATTTGCATTTTCTCGGTTAGCAACAACTGAAATTGTCTATATCAGCTTTAAGATCATTTTAGAGTTTAGATTAATAGAATGGAGATGTTAACTCAGACTGGAATAAAAATTAATTGAGTTGTATCAGTGTCTAATTTTTTTCTGCAACTTTGATTTCTGTGACTTGGTCCAAAACATGATTATTTGAGTATCCAGCAAAGCTTATAGCCCGTTTTTCTGTCTGTTTTGAGTATCAGGCTCATCCTTTGTAGATGGATGTACAGAGCCTGAAATTATGTATTCATACACACCTATTACCTGCTTTTCTTTCTGTTTTGAGTATTTCACTGTCTTCTGTTTTCTAATTGATTTGAACTGCTCGACAGTACACGATAATATTGCCACAATTCAAAAGGAGCTTTCTGATCTTCAAGCTGAACTGGACAAAGTAGTTTACCTACTGAAGGTAGCTGATCCTATGGGAGAAGCAGCTCGCAAGAGGGATTTAAAGCCAAGAGAAGGAAACCCTCAAGCATCTAATGATAATCCTAGACCAGAATCCAAAAAACAGGACAAAATTGCCCAAGACAAAACCTCAACGGAGGAGAACTTGAAGGATTCTTTTTCTACCAAAACAGAAGCGGATAAACCTGCTGAGGTAGAAACAGATGTCCCCCCAAACCAAGAAAATGCCAGCAAACCTGCATTCACCATACCAAAACCTCAGTGGCTTGGCGACAAGAGAATCATAGAACCTGAAGAAAATTGTATAAAAGAAGGAAACACGAATGCTGAGGAGCCTGATGATTTTGTGGACTACAAAGATCGGAAAACTATTCTTTCTAATTCAGCCAATGAAAAGGATATTGAAGGGGCTGCTCCTGGGCTTATCTTACGGAAGAGAAAGTCTGCTGATCAGTCAGCTGGCGTTGAAGCAGAATCTTCTTCGGTTGAATCCGAAGCATCAGCAGCTGATGCGGTGGCCCTTCTGCTGAAGCACACACGTGGTTTACAACCTGCAGAAGACATTGAGAACAAGAATGAACCACAGACTAGCAAGAGAAAAGGGAAAAAGTCGAAACAAAAACGTGTACTGGGTCCTGCAAGACCAGATTTTCTTGAAGCTGGTCCAGATCATGAAACATGGGTGCCACCTCAAGGTAAGATTAATTTATCAGTAAAGCATACAATCACCAAATGTGTAAATTTATCCCTTGACAATACTATTGTTTGATTATCTGTAGGTCAAACTGGTGATGGGCGCACTTCATTGAATGATCGTTTGGGTTATTGACGTTTTCTCATCCTAGACTTCACCTGTCACATCACAAAGAGAAACATAGTAGTGATCACCTGTGCTACTGTAATTGGATTGTGAAAACGTGTTCAGAATCATCAGATGGTATCAAGCCTCTTGGGTAGGTGCTTGCGGTATACTGGGACGACACTGGAGTAGAGGCTGACTGACTTAGATTGTCAAATTGTGGTTACTGATCAGAGCATCAAAGGCACATAGACGACAATCATTTTGTTGAGCTTTCAGGACTTTTGTTTGTCGTCACTAGGATTGGTCACTAGGATTGTAGAAGAGAATGTATATCACCCTGTCAAGGTTTCAGAAATGGATGAGGGTGTTGTAAGGTTTTGCTGCTTCTCCGGTAGCAGCCTTTGTCTTGCAGTGTGGATTAATCCTGAACTTCTGTACTTTCTCGGTTAAGCAAAAAAGGTCACGCGTTAAAAGGAATTTTTTTGGAACTTTGAAATTTACCAACAAGAATTATCACGTTTGGTGACGTGAAAATAAAGGCTAACCCAAAATAATGTCATAACACTACAAATAATTTGTGCAATTCTGCATATGAAAATGAGACATTCAAATTTTATTTATGTGACTACTGGTAGAAGTTATCCGCAAACTCCACATGATTGTTCAGGAAAGATGATCAGATGATAAACTACTACGTAGATGGTAAATCTGAGGATAATGGATATCATCAACTAAGCATCGGCATACAATTTTTTGGACATGTTCAGTAAAAGCATTCCACTTCAATTCAACCTAACAAAAATTCCAGGTCAATTTGCATCACTAAATCAATTATTTCCAGCCAAATGTCACAACATGTGATGATATGTTTTAGGCCTTCCCCTTTTTCTACAACCTTCGGCCAGATAAATTCATAGTAGACTAATGAAATATAGGAAGGAAAATCATTGTACTGCATGTAGAGTTGTGTTTCCTGTGGGTTTTCCTTTGATTTTCCTACGTTCCAGAGAGAGCCTTAGTTTTGCTTTCTTTCTTGATGCCTCCTAGTCCTACTTCTGCCAGTATGTGCTACCAAAAGGTAGATGGTGACCATTTGGTCTCACTACCACAAGCGATCGAAGGAGCCTTCCTTTTTATCTGAAGAAGATGGCTAGCAGTGGAATTTTGGAATGGTTTGTTCACAAGTGCCATGGGAATACCAGACTACTCGGCTTATGTATTTGCCCACCTTCCCTTCTCATGTAAATTGACACCTTTGCAATCCTGAACCGCTTCTCAGCTCCTTGCTGCCCTTAAATGATAGCACGCGCAGCACCATGCATGGCTGCGAAGTTTGGATGTCGTCAGCTAAATGGCCCGCAATGCATTAATTTGTGATAAGCACTTATGCTTCACTGCCATTCTGACCAACTCTATATCATGAAATTTGACTGCATTTAATTGTCGGTAAAGTTTCTTTACCTACTGTTCGATGATGTTTTTTATCTAATACATTTTTTTATAGATGCATCCTATTTTTTCCGAAACAGAGGCAAACCTTTTTTCTAAATGTATTGATTATGAAATGTTTTAGACGGTTTAATTACATCACCCACCAAGGGAAATGGCCAAAAGGACAATTCATCTCCCAATTTAAGTAGTGGCCGAAGTATTTCGCACCCACTGTTGCTCGGGTGGCTGCCTCTTTCTTTATCTTTGTAACGATGATTGATGAAATTGTCGTTGTCCTAGAGACCCCCAGCACATTCCAAATCTCCCAAAAGACAAGCATGGTGATGAGACCCATCGCCTTTATGTAATGCTCTCCATATTTGCCCACTAACTTCTCATAGAGATTTCATATGCCCATTGATTAATATCTAGGTTGTTAATCCCATTGGCCACTACTAGGAAAAGGCATACTAATGGCGCACCAGTTTTGCCTACTAATGGCGCATCACTGGTGCGCCATTAGTATCACGCCACTAGTATTTATTACTAATGGCGCACCACTAGTGCGCCATTAGTATCTGGTATACTGGTGCGCCATTAGTATATAACACCATGCGCCATTAGTATGCCTCCCAGTGGCCATATTTAACCATGTGCTTTGGCACACTAATGACGCACTGCGGATGGATGCGCTATTAGTATACTTGGCATACTAATGGCGCACTGTTTGGTGATGCGCCATTAGTATACTTTGGCATACTAATGGCGCACTCTGTAGTGATGCGTCATTAGTATGAATATTAGGTTTTTTTTACTTTTCTGATTTTTGCACAGGTTAAAAAATATATTATTTGACAGAATATAGACAGTAGCACACAGCAACAACAGATTCATCGAATACAATAGAAGATTAGTCTCCGAATACAATTCATCATATTAGTCTCCGAATTCAAAAGACCGAACGAAGATAAAACATTACAAGTCTCGAGACCGCGAGTATCGAGTTTGTCTTCACATTACAAGTCGATATCGATCATCTAAACTACCATCACATAGAAGAGAGCTGCGGTCATCACGATGAGCATCATCGCGATGAAACTGGTCTTCATCCGGTTCCTCCAACGCTCCCTCCTCTCTCCCGCTAGATAGCGGGCGTATCTAGATTCCGCCTCCGCCCTAGTGGTGTATCCTTTGTAACTGTTACCGCTGAAACGGTGAACCTGTCTCCGACACTCCTCCCAGTCGTCGTAGACTCCGGGAACCTTACCCTTGTACACGACATACGATGGCATCACTATGCACAAGCCAAACAATAGACAATACATACATAAGCAATATATAAGTATGCAACAAAAGGATCGGAAGAGAAAAGCAAGACATGACATTAATAACACGATTCATGGTCCTACTAATAAATAACATCGATTATATCTAAGTTGAACGACTGTCCAAACCAAAGAGACATACAAGTTCATTAAAGTTTAATTACAACATGAGCCAATCAATGTTTCAGAACTACACATAGCATCACTACTGTCGACTCGACTCATGGGACCGGAGCATGGATGAAGCCGCCGTCTGTCGTGATGGTCATGAAATCGCGGGCATTGTCAGCCTGCATTTGTAGCGTTCCGTCTATCTCCCTGTTGGACGGTTGATATCTGAGGTAGAACTGCCCCGAGGTATGAAGGACATCTTGATGGATGATGTCCGCAAACTCCGACTGGATGCGAAAGAATTCTTGTCTGATGTCCGCGTCCTGGATTGCCGACAAGCTCGCGGCCCAATCTTTGAGATCATTTGGTAGCAAAAGGTGATGATGGCCCCTTACGATCGCCCGCATGTGATGGAGGGCGTAGTAGGCATCCTTCTGACCGCCAGGCGGCTGCTTGACGCAGCAGAACATCGTATTATGGGCGAACACGTGCTTGCCGTATTTACAAACTGCCCTGGTGAAGGTGCCTCCAGATTTGGCGTAGCCGGGGAGAACATCATCAAGAACTTTCTTAATATTTGTGTAGTCTATCTTGGAGTTACGGTTCGGGTCGAAATACGTGGCCATGGAATATTTCGGGCTTAAGAGGATGAGTGTGCAATGTGTGTCACTGCACAGAACACGGAATGTTAGAAAAAAAAGAACGATCGAAATCTAAGAAATCATATGTTACAGGGCGGTTAAGGGATGACTTACTCGGGAAAGTAAGCCACAAGGAAGTTATCCTTATCTGGGTTTGCCAGAATGACGTCTTCGAGGTGTGAACTCGCGACTTGGCGGTCCCCAGTGCTGCTCAAGAGCTTGGCACACATGTAGAAGGGGTCGACGATCACGATGCCCGGGGTCTTGTCTCTAATGATCCGCATCTCCATACTCAGCGAAAACAGCCGAACAAAGGTGTAGTGCAGCGGATGAAGGTTAAACATAACAAAGATGTCATCAAACCGCAGGACGATCGTACCCCCGATGTCGCCATCCACAAAGCCCTTGCCCTCTGGCACCTTGGCCACGAAAACCGGGTATGCCACATCATTCTCTCTTAGACGCCGCTTCTCCAAAGAAAGAACACTGTCGTGCAGACTCCGCATAGCACCGGTTGCAGCATTGAGCATATTTGTCGGTAGCATCTCCCTACCTGCCACATGCACCCTCCTCGAGATATCCTTAGGTGAAGGTGGCCCGTCTTGAGCACGGATCATACTCGGTGCCGACTGGCTCGCATCGGCGCCCTTTTTAGTCTGCCGTTTCCGGCTCTTCTTCTTGTTCTGTTGTAATGGGACCGAGTTCTGCTCAAAGACCGCCTTCTTGAGCGTGTTGGGGCTGATAATATTTCGCACCTCAGCTATCTGAGGCTCGGTGAAGGCGGCAGCTAGAGGCATCTCCTGAGAACTGAACGCCAGACGACGCCTGTTGCAACTGGGTTTCTCCGACGTACCAGCTAGATCGCGGTCGTATTGGTTGGGTTCTTGAGAAGGAGGCCCGCAGAACTCGTCATCGTACCCATGTCCGGCAAAGTACTTATCGACGTTGGTAAATGTACTGTTGTCGTTGTCGTCCGGATCTTGTGCCATATGCATGTCCGGATCCTGTGCCATAGGGATGTCCGGCATGTCCGGTAGCGTTGCGGCATTCTTGCCATGGCTTGGCGCCAGCACGACTGGCGGTCTTGTCTGTGGGGTGGTGTCCCCCGCCCCCAAACGAATCTGGCTCTTCGGCCAAAGCAGGGGCCAACTTATATAGGCACTGAGGGTCATCTCATCTTCTTCATCGGCCCCAGCGGGTCGAATCGGAGGTAACAGCTCGTCACAGCCTGGCAGCACCCGAACCACTTCAACCCTATACATTGTGGGTGGCATCGGATTACCGTGGAACACGGGGTTGCCCGGTTGAACGATTCTGCCCTTGGCGACATCGACCAACTCGCCGTCCATGAAGTGTAGGAGAGTGCAAGGAACGTCGGCGGCGCTCTGCGAAAACATGTAGGGCGTCAGGGATGGCCAGTCAAAGGCAAGGAGATGAAGTCCTCGGCCGAGAGGCTTAGTTACTGTGATGCCGTCGAGCTCGGCTAATGTCGAGGCACCACCAACGGCGGGCGTGCAACTGACGGAGGGGCTGCTTGCTGGCGAGGTGCCGGCCGGCGTACACCCGGGTGCATTAAGCTCCAATGCCAGCATCGGATACACCAATACCGCCGCCGCCGGAGACACCAATGGCGCCGCCGCCGTAGACACCAATACCACCGCCGCCGGAGACACCAATGGCGCCGCCTGCGCGTTGTGCGAGTTGCTGGCCGTGAAGCTGGGAATTGGGGGCGGCCCCTGTTGGCCACCCGCAATCCACGTCGTTATCCCATGAATCAAGGTAGGCATAATGCCGGTGAGCGTCGATCCTAGTTGTTGTTGCACTTGCTCTTGGACCATCTCCGGAATCCGCGCCACTTGTGCCTTGAGTGCTTCAACCTCGCGCGACTGGCTTTTCGAGCTGGTCTTTTTCTCCTTTCGCCCACCAGCGGTATAGTATGACGACCATTTTGTGGACAAGCCTTTGCCGGCCACACGACCAGCTGACGTTGGCTTACTGAGCTTATCCTTGTTTTTCATTACGTTCAACGCCCTATTCAAAGGGGTGTCGAAAGGGGAGCTCTGAGACGGCCCCGCGCTACTGCTTTCTTTGTCCCGCGGAAGGAACGTGAACCATTTAGAAATATTGGGGATTAATTAGAATGCAACCATATGGAGCTAATTACGCGGGGGTGTATTCCTTACCAGAACAAGCTCAAGCGCCTTGGTCTTCGGATCCGGTAAGCTCCTTTGTTACCGGGTCCTCCTTGTACCGGGCCCTGAGAAAGTTCCTGGTCTGCTTGTCACGGTATTTCTCGAAGTGGGGCGGTAGGCCTTGCTCGACATGCTCCGCGTCCTCCTTGTCCCATATAGGCTCCGCCACTCTGTAACCGCCGGGACCGAGTTGGTGGACCCCTATGTTCAACTTCCGCATTTCTTTCCCCCACTGACTTGATTCGGAGGTTGCGGGGCTCTTGCACTTGATCTTGAACTCCTTGTAGTCATCTTCGCTAATCAAAGGATATTTCGCCTTGATCTTCTCATAACTATCACCTTTGTCAATCATTGCCTTCACTGTGCTTTTCCAAGTAGACAGGGCCGTGCTCATCCTCATGAGGGTGGCACCGTTCACTTTATTCCCCGAGAGACGTGTGTTTGCGAACTCAGCGGGGAACTTGTATCGTTCGTGCAGCTTCGTGAAGAGGAGGTTGCACAAATTCCCTCGGTCCTTATGCCTTAGGTTCTCGGTGCTGATCGAGGCGGTGCTCCGGATGCACCCGAGCTGAACCAAGTACCCCCTGACTACGTGTTTGGGCACCGTCGGATGCCCGTCGGAGTTCACTTCAGTAAATTCCTCCCTGACGGTGCCGAGCACGTTCGGGCGCCGGTCCTTCCGTTGCCTCTTCGGTTGGCTGCCATCTGTGCGTGTGCTGCCATCATCAGTGGTGGCATCCGCGGCGCCATCATCAGTGGTGTTATCCTCGACGCCACTAGGGGTTGTGTAGTCAGGATCGGTGTCTTCCGCGGTGTCCTCATAGCGGTGAGGTTCTTCCTCCAACTCCTGGGATAGCTCCCAGAATTGCTTGCCGCCCGAACCGCCGGCCTCATCGTTGTGGGCCATGTTTCGCTCTAAATAGGAAAAAAGTTTGGTCAAAAAGTCGGTTATTGTCAAGGAACAAGACCATGGTCTCATCATTTAGGGTTTGTCGACACCGAGGCATCCTAAAAGCTAAGCTTTTATCATCTAGGGTTTGTCGACGCCGAGGCACCCTAAAAGCCTAAGCGTACATCATTTAGGTTCTCATCGACACCGAGGCACCCTATAGAAGCCAAGTTAAGTTTTCATCATTTAGGGTTTATCGATGCCGAGGCACCCTAGGTTGGGCCTAATCACTTGGCACTAATCACTTGGCTCTATTGCCACCTATGTTGGGTTTATCATCTAGGGTTTATCGATGCTAAGGAGAATTCTAAGTTGGGCCTAATCACTTGGCTCTATTGCCACATATGATTTAATGCAGCAAGAATGGCGGGGCAGTTGATCCTACTTAGCTAAGTACTAAGATACCCCGGCCCATGCATTAGTCGCAAGTACCCCATATGTCCTATTTTTAGCAAAGTCATGCTAAAATTCACGGAAAATTTCAGCATGACCTTTGCTGAAAATAGGACATATGGAGTACCCAAATTTGCCGGAGCGGAAGTTAATCAACATTCCGGAAAACTCAAGGGCCTCTCGGGGTACCTGCAAATTCATCACGACACAATGGTCGGAGACAAAACCCAGCCACAGACCATATGGTCCTCTGCTTTCATATTGAAAAAAATCAGCTCAACTTATGTGAGCTTCCATTCCAGATATAATAGGCCACCCAACAAAAAATCATCAATAGTATGATCAATTTTGAATCAATAGACATACTTATCAAAAGAGGCATGATCAAATTCTGGTGCCCTTGACTTACTAGTATTTATCTCTTATGACTGATGAATGTGCACTGAGTCCAGAAGCAAAGACTCTACAGTGAAATGAAAAAAAACCTTGGAAATATATTTATGATAACTCTAAATGGATCAGAAGGTGCAGATTCACTTGTAAAAAAAGGTATGCATTTGCAGCAGCTTTGTTCTAATTATGACACCATTCTGTTAAGAAGGCAAAATAACATTATCATCCCAAGTCATGGTTGAAGTTGAAGACCCTAAGCTTTAAAATGCCAAGTCTCACTTATGCATGTTAACTTATTTACCAGTTCAGAACTATCACCAGAAAATAGTAAATCCACATTGACCATATAATATTATTTTGCAACCACTTAGTTTGTCCTTGACTGGGACACTTGAAGCACAAAACAACTAATGCAGAGATAGGTCTACTTTGGTTCTGACAGATCACATCCTGGTGCATATGTGGGTTTTTACTTAGAAAATACAAAACTTCTATTATTGTTTTTATTTTTAACCAGAGCCTAACCACCTCTACAGTTTACAAACTAATCCAGATAATCACTAATCAGGCATGGAAAATTATTTTAGCCATGATCCCTGAGGATTAGAGCCTCCACAAGTCAGAGAAAATTAGTGTCTCCACTATGTTGTCAATGCTTGTTGTATGTTTGGCTTAAGGGTTTTCCTTTTCAAATTCTGACTCTGTTTCTAAACAAAGTAGGCTTCTATCCTGTCTAGAATGTAATGAAGATGTCTTGGATAAGCTGAGTGTTGTAATGAAGATGTCTTGGTGAGACTTGATATATGTCCAAAATTAGAAAAACCACAAGGTACTTTCTCTACCTAATAAACTCCATATGACCACATAAAACCCTGTTTAACACACCTGTAAAGAGGAACAACCCCCCTAAGGAGCTAGAAAGCTATATGAAACAAAATTATCAAGCATATGCATACAAATTCAGTACTGTATGAAACAAAATAGGTACAACATGTAGCTGCTAGAGTCATATGCTGAGAGTAGGTGTCAGCTTAAGACATTCTGAAATAGTAAATAACTAAAGGGCACTTGATTATGCACTTAGTAACAAGGTATATTGCATGATTCATAATTTTGTAGGAGACCAATAGTAGAAATTTGATTGGGAGTGCTCCATTTCACTAGCGGCCCAATTGCTTTTATCAGTAGCATGTGCATCACTGCATCAGGACATTAACAGGTGCAACAACGAATGCATCGGATCCTTGCATTGCATAGTGGAATACTAACTTTACAATCTTTGTAAGCCTAAGCTCCCCTTTGTGTCATCAGATTCAGTGGAGTGAGCAAGTTACTCACACTGAGCCGAGTATGTGCCAACTGCCAACTACCGAGAGAGAGACTTTACAACCACTCGTACCACAAAATCTACCTATCTGTAACTAAAAGAACCGAAAGGCAGCAACCAACTAATAATGATAACATGGTAACGTAACAACTTTGGGGAAACAAAGCCAACCCTGAATATAAAAATTACAGGAGTACTACAAAATATTACCAACAGTATAGTACCAGCTCGCTCGGAAAAAGAATACAGCCATTCATGCTTTCCCTGTGCCCTCAGGTTCAGGATAGGAAAATCGCAAGTACCTAAACCTCAGAAAATGTGGAACTAACTAATCTGATAAAATTGATGCGCACAAATCTGTTGCCTCCTAACTTGATGTTCGTCTGTTCAGCCAAATTAAATCTCATCTTCCACATCGCAGCCCGAACATAGAACAAACTAGATAGCACTTGACACACCAATCAATCCCAATGGAACGAACGGACGCACACCCACGCATGCACTGGACGGGCGGTGCTAGGGTGCGGTGAGCACGCCTGGGTGGGGCCAGGGCGCGGCCAGGGGCCGAGGGGAGCACGGCCACGGGGGGCGGCAACCAGGAGCTGGGGCGCGGTGGTGCGACAGTCTACGGTGACGAAATCGAAGGGAGGGAAGGGGAACCGGTGCAGCTCACCGAGAGGAAGATGATGGCGAGCTCGTGCGGGGCCGGGGTTGACGAGGTGACGCGGATCGACGGTGAGGCCGCGGTGGCCGGAGGTGGAAGAAGACCTTGATCCGCACGATGCAGAGTCGTCGAGCTTGAACGGCTGGCCGTAGATGACGTAGAAGAACACTGCATAGCTCCTGGACTCCTTGGTGGGGTGCGGGGACGACGGTGGTCGCGGGGACGATGCGGTGTCGACGGGGACGACCTAGTCGGGTGAAGCAGCGCGAGGGAAGGGGAAGTGGGGAGGTGCTAGGGTGTGGAGCGGGCGCGGGGGTCGTCGGAGCGGGCGCGGGGGTCGTTGGAGCGGGCCGGGGGTCGTCGGAGCGGGCGCGGCAGGGGAGGGAAGGGGGATCTGGCGAGGGAGAGGGAAGGGGGGATCGGGCGAAGGGGTATCCAGCTAGACACTATAGCAATGGCGCACCACCCTCTGATGCGCCACTAGTAGTTCTTTTTCTGATAGCAATGGCGCACCCTCCTCTGGTGCGCCATTAGTAACTTTTTTTTTCTGACAGCAATGGCGCACCCTCCTCTGGTGCGCCATTAGTAACATTTTTTTCATTATTTCTTGTTGCATCTAATAATTTATTTTTTATCAAATTTGTTATTTTCATGAGGACTAGAACAGAAGATATCATCAAATATCATCAATTTTTTTTGAAAATATCATCAAATTTGTTTTTTATTTTTAATTGAAAATATCATCAAATTTGTTATTTGAAGATATCATCAAATTTCTTATTTGAAAATATCATCAAATTTGTTATTTAAAAATATCTTCAAAAAGTGGGGGAGGGTGCGGGTGTCGGCGGTGGCGGTGGAGCGGGCCGGGGGAAGGTGCGGGGTGTCGGCGGCGGCGGTGGAGCGGGGGAGGGTGCGGTGGGTCGTCGGCGGCGGTGGAGCGGGGGAGGGTGCGGTGGGTCGTCGGCGGCGGTGGAGCGGGGGAGGGTGCGGGGGTCGTCGCGGCGGCGGAGCGGGGGGAGGGTGCGGGGGGTGCTCGGCGGCGAGGGGGATCTGGCGAGGGGGATAGCTATCGAGAGGGAGGGGGATCGAGATCGAGTGTCCTCATGAATATTCAATATTTTTTCATATTGAATATGAAAAAATATCATCAAATTTGAAAAAATATTCATGAATTCAAAAAGTGCCCATGAAATTTAAAAATATTCATGATATCAAAAAGTGCCCGAGAAATGAAGGCTACAATTTAAATACAATCGATCTTAGCTAGCTATCTGTTCACAATCTTCTTGCCCTTCTTTTTCGCAAATGGAGTTCTTCTGTGGAACGGACGTCCTTTAGGTAGGGTGGTCCTGCTTCTTCTTGTGGTGTATGCTGCTACTTCATCGTCGTCGTCATGTTCGATCTTCGGGTCACCGTACTTGTCGAAGTCTTGCTCATTGGCTACTCCATCCATTCGATGATCTTCCTTTTGCCTCTCCTCACGACAACACGACTGGGCTTTGACGGGTCGGTAATGAAGAAGCATTGGTCCACTTGTGAAGCCAGTACCCATGGCTCATTTTTCGCGGTGACGTTTGCGCCCGCGGTCTTGGATTTGGCTTCGGGTATAACCATGGTGGTGAAATACCGGTCTTCTTTTAGGACGCTCTTGGCCCATCTGACACGGAACATCGGGACCTTCTCTCCAGCGTAGCTCAGCTCCCAGATCTCCTCGATCCTTCCGTAGTATCTGTCCTTGTCATTACCGGTGTAGGATTCCATCGTTACCCCGGAGTTCTGATAACCATCGCTCTTCATGTCCTTGTCCTCGGTGTAGAATGTGTAGCCGTTGATATCGTACGCCTCATAGGTCATCAGGTTGTGCTCGGCGCCCTGTGACAAGGCGAATATGAGTTGTTCTTCCGCGGAAGAATCCTCATGTAAAGGGTACGACAGAAGCTTCTGCTTGAACCAACGCGTGAAACATGAGTTGTGCTCTTTGATTATATCTCCGTCCGTCCTCTGTTGGCCTCGGTCATTGTACGTCTTCTCAATAAAGGTTTTGTGCTCTACCACCCAAGGATCGACCACGTCTATGTGTTGTAGCGCGACTAGGTTTGCTCTTTCAAAGTCGGCGAGTCGACCCTCGAAGTCGACATGCATTTCGCGGCGACCCTCACGGTGACCCCATCCAGCGAGCCTGCCGAGGTGCCTGTTGACGGGCAGACCAACGGGGTTCTCGATGCCTAGATAATTCGTGCAGTAGGAGATGCACTCTTCGGTCAGAAAGCCCCTGGCTATACTTCCCTCTGGACGTGACATGTTGCGAACGTATCCTTTGATGACACCATTCATCCTTTCGAACGGCATCATGCTGTGCAGGAACGTCGGCCCGAGTTGGATGATATCCTCCACGATATGGACCAGCAGATGCACCATAACGTCGAAGAATGCGGGCGGGAAGTACATCTCAAGCTCGCATAGTATCACCACGATCTCTTCCTGTAGCCTTCTGAGTTGCCTCACGCCAACTGACTTCCGAGAGATGACGTCGAAAAAGTTGCATAGGCCAAATAGCGTTTCACAGACGTGCGCGTCCATGATCCCACGGATTGCAACTGGAAGTATCTGCGTCATCAGCACGTGACAGTCGTGAGACTTCATCCCGCTGAACTTCTGCTTCGCTGGGTCTAGGTATCTGCTTATCATCCCCGCGTAACCGTAAGGAAGTTTTACTCCTACGAGGCAGGTGAAAAACTGCTCGATCTCCTCCTGACTTAGAGTGAAGCATGCGGGAGGGTAGTCATTTCCGGTCTTCTTGGCCTTTTTTCCTTTGCGACGACTTTCTGTGTCCTGCTTCGCCTCATCATCATCATCATCATCATCATCATCATCATCATCATCATCATTAGCGTGAAGCTCCTGCCTGATGCCCATTGATTTCAAGTCTGCCCTTGCTTTCGGCCCATCTTTGGTCCTCTCTGGCATGTTGAGCAGGGTACCAAGCAGACTCTCGCACACGTTCTTCGTGATATGCATGGCATCAAGGCTGTGAGGCACACGGTGGATCTTCCAGTACGGCAAGTCCCAGAAAACAGACCTCGTTTTCCATACCTTCAGTAGCGGCTCTGGCGCCTTTCGCTTCTTTCCCGGCTCTGGCGCCTTTTGCTTCTTTCCCGGCAGTGGGCAATCTTTCCAATTTTTCAACAGCCCGTCTATTTCCTCGTCGCTCCTCATACACGGGTGTCTTCGGAGTTCGGTTTCACCATCGAACAGATCCTTGCGTTTCCTCCACGGGTCATCGTCGCGAAGCCACCTTCGATGTCCCATGAACACGGTTTTCAAAGACCCGGGATCTCTATCTAGCTGGCGATACGTTGTGTCATCCATGCACCTGACGCATCCAGAAAATCCATGGACCACCTGCCCCGCGAGATATCCGTAACCGAGATAGTCGTGCACCGTCGTGAGCAGTGCGGCTCTCATAGGGAAATATTCTTTCTCTGCGGCGTCCCACGTATTGGCTGGCGTTTTCCACAGCGTGTCTAGCTCCTCTTTCAGCAGCCCCAGATACAGATTGATGTCGTTCCCTGGTTGTTTCGGCCCTTCAATTAGCATACTCATGTGAATGTACTTCCTCTTCATGCACAACCAGGGGGAAGGTTGTACATCCACACAAACACAGGCCAGGTGCTATGTGTGCTTCTCTGGCTGCCAAACGGATTGACTCCATCGGTGCTCGCGCCCAGCACGATGTTCCTTGGATCCTTCCCAAATTCTGGGTGTTCGAAGTTCAACGCTTGCCACTGGCTCCCATCCTTAGGGTGACTCAGCATCTTGTCTTTTTTATTTATCTCCGGATCATTTGCGTCATCTTCTCGCTTCTTCTCCTCCCTATCCGCGTGCCAACGTAGGAGCTTTGCTACCTTAGGGTCCGCGAAATACCGCTGCAAACGAGGAGTGATCGGAAAGTACCACACCACTTTTCGAGGAGCTTTCTTCCTCTTCTTGTATCGAGTGACGCCGCACACCGGACATATGGTAGACTCCGCGTGCTCGCCCCGATAAATGATGCAATTGTTCATGCACACATGGTATTTCACGTGCGGTAAATCCAGAGGACACACGACTTTCTTCGCCTCCTCGAAACTGGTCGGGCACTTGTTCCCCTTGGGAAGACGTTCGTGCCAGAATGACATGTTCTCGTCGAAGCATGCGTCGGTCATTTTGTGTTTTACCTTCATCTCCAAAGCCATGAGCGTTACTTTCAGGCGGGTATCCTCGGGTCTGCATCCTTCATACAATGGAGTAACCGCGTCTATCTCCAGTTGATCCAGCTTGGCTTTCTCTCGGGCGGCAGCTCTTGCGTTATCCGTCTGCTTGAGAAGCAGCTCTTGAATATGAGGGTCCTGCACCCAGCCCATCGATGGTCCATCGTCGTCTGCTCCTCCGGCATCTTGATCTTCATGATCATGCCCTTCGTCTGCTCCGGCATCTTCCTCATCATCATGTCCGGCATCTTCTACATGATGACTGTGTACAGCATCACCGTCGTGATCATGTCCTGGAGATTCTTCGTCTTCTCGCCCGCCCGAGCCACGGTGGTTGTCTTGCTGCCCTTCCTCATTTCTTGCCCGGCCCCCATGGACGACTTCATAGTCATCTTCATCACCTTGCCACCGATAGCCATCCATGAAACCACGCAAGAGCAGGTGGTCCCGCACCTGCCCGGAATCCGGGTCCGCAATAAGGCTCTTCAGCTTGCATCTTCGACACGGACATCTTATCTCCGTCTCGTTCTTTTGAAGCATCTCGGCCTTCGCGGAGCTCAAAAACCTATTCACGATGCCTTCGGTCATCGTGCGGACCATGGTCGCCTGCGGGGTAGAGCAAAACGATATTTTAGAACCAAGAAAAAATTTGGCATGACTTTCCCTAAAAATAGGACCAAAAAGAATGCATAGTGCCAAAATTCTCGCCGAAACGGAAATGAATCAACATTCCGGCAAAATATTGGCAACTATCGCATTTCAAATACCGGTACCTGCAAACACAAACATATATGCAACACCACAAACATATGCAACACCACAAACATACATAGATCTAGCTAGGCCACAAAAAGTGCATGTGCACGTTGTTGGAGCGAGCTAGGGAGAAAAAAAGTAGATCTACAACATGAAGATAGCTTTCCCCTTACTTACCTATCAAAAAAAGGTAATTTCAACACTTAATTTTGATGAATCTATGGTGCAAATGAGGTGAGGAGGAGGAGGCAGCCGACAAGCTTAGAGAAGGAGGTGGGAGGAATGAAGTGGGGAAAGTGAGTGTGTAGGTGTGGCTGTCCAAAAATATCTAGCTGGTCCCAGGTTACTAATGACGCACCACAGCCATGCGCCATTAGTAACCCAACATACTAATGGCGCACCACACAGACATGCGCCATTAGTAGTTTTGCAAAAAGGTAAAAAAAATATTTTTTATACTAATGGTGCACCGTGGCACAGTGTGCCATTACTAGTTTAAACTAGTAATGGCGCACTATGCAGCGGTGCGCCATTAGTAGTTTTGCAAAAAAGTAAAAAAAAATACAGTAGTGGCGCACTCTATGGCTGATGCGCCATTAGTAGTTCTAACTACTAATGGCGCACTCTGCCCGGATGCGTCATTAGTATGTTTGAAAAAATAAAAAAAACATTTTGTTACTAGTGGCGCACCATGTGTCTGGTGCGCTATTAGTGTCTTCCACACTAATGGCGCATCTTCACATGGTGCGCCATTAGTATATAGTAATGGCGCACCACTTCTCTGGTGCGCCATTAGTGTCAATTTCATCTTTAGCCCTTTTCCTAGTAGTGGGCAGACCGAGTAATGGACAAAGGAGGGGGCTGGCTTACGATATGTCTATTTTTTCCAGATAAAAAAATTGCACATTGCAATGGTACATAATAAGCATGATTTTCTAACTTATTCTTTTTTTTGAAGGGATCTAACTTATTGTTGATTACGAGATTTTAGTACATGCAGCTTGTACGGAAGGACAATTCTATCCAATAAACGACAAATTATTTGAAGCCTTAACCAATACATTTACAGAGTCCTTCATAAATCGCACTTCCAGTAATGTCAATATTAAAATATCACAACCTTCAATTTCATGAGTAATACGGAATGCTACAGGGGTCAAACAGGAGCTAAATAACTGCCCTGAAAACTGATCAACTTACCATGGTGCGTTTGGTTTGAGCTCAAGCTAACCCCACTAAAATTTTCCTAGCTGCTATTTTGGTAAGGTTCCAGTTTCCTATATTTTGTTCAATTTCAATGTCCGTAAGCAAGATGAACTAGAGTTTCTTAGAGTGCATTGGCATCCCAAAATATTGGCAAGTACAAAAATTATTGCTACGACCAAAATTTTCTTAGAAACGTCAAGATCATGCTAAGTTAGACACCTTCATCAACAACCTTACACACCAAGTGCTCCCAACTTCAGGAGGCCTCAAGGGCAGTAAACCAGAGCTAGGGTGGTTTTCACTGAAAAAAATAACACGTTATAGCGCCACTAATAGCACGCTATAGCGTGTAAAGAATTGTCTTCTAAACGAATCAATTTACAATGCCTCACTAATAGCATGATGCTATAGCGCGCTATAGCACACTAAGAGCGCATTTTTAGGGACGACGCCATTTTTTGTATTGTGCTATTTTTTTTCCTTGGTGGTTTCTCGGTTGTTGTGGACGTGCTGCGTCGCGAGTTAGGTCATAACTGACCTTGTAACGTTTTGTAGCGTTTTGTTTCCTTTTATTTTTCTTGTACTTTGCTTTTTGACGGTTGTAAGGGTTTTATTTTAAGGCCGGGCAATATCCTGTCATCCAATAGAAAAAGTTTGGACCCCCAATCAAAACATACCACTAGCTTGCTCTCACATTGATAGGGCCTCCAGCCTCCTCAAACACAACTTAATAGAACTTCGACAGGTACAGCCATGAGCTGCTGATCCCATTCAAGCCGAGCATGTTGGTGGCTTAGGATATTGGCAGGTGTTGGTTCTAGCGAAACTGTGAGACTTTGGCGTGCTACTTGAGCTCATCACGCCGGTCATGCTAGACCAACTTGCTTTTGATACAAGAACCATGTTGATGCTTTTCTTGACGCCTCATATTCCGACACTCGTATATCAGACCCTGCTTTCCTGCAGTTCAGTGTCATTACCAACGAAGATTCTTCAGGGCCTGTTCGGTTGATAGGAAAAATTAAGGGGTTTGGCAGGGATTGGCAGGGATTACACCCTCTACAAGTCAAAACCTCCTCCAATCCACCCCAATTCCTCTGAGGAGGTGTAACCGAACAAAGCTTTATTGGGTTTTGCATACATGGAATGCCGATGTACCGGGGTTGCATATATACTAACATGGGCTAGTCAATGCAGTGTCCAATATCTTTCCACCTACCATTGTTTAGTTTTGGTGGGCTTCTTTAAAACTCTACATCATCCCTCCTCTCGTTCTTAGTTAAATATAAGAAGCACACTTATTTAAGTTTGGTTTGATTTAACGCAACAACTCAGACACCCATGGAAAAATCGAAAAGCAAGCAGTCATACTGCACCTGATACATTCAGACACCTCTAAAGCAATCATACAAAGACGAGCCCCAGGAGGATACGCTCCACATCCAACAAGATCACGAGCAGGTTACACAATGCAACACGCAAACCGTTGAGGTCGATCAGGACTCTAAATGGGCGGCTAACAATAGGACACGTAGACAGGGTCAGGACACTGAGAAGCACACATTATCAGGTGCCTGAGAACCAAATTGTGAATCAAAGTCGGATCTGCCATGAACAAAAGGTAATCTAGCTGACAAGGAGGACGTCGCCAACAAACACGCCTTTTGAGCGGAGAGGACGGCAAAGCGCCGCGCAGATAGGGCGGAGCGGCGTCAACGGAAGGCAGTGGCCATATCGCAGTGCGATCTCGTCAACGCCGATGGAAAGTCGTTCTTCACAGCAAACGATGAAGGTTGGGAGGACGTGTGGATCTTTACCTTGGACAACACCAGCGAGGGTGATGATGATGAGGACGATTCGAAGTAGTTCTAGTTGCACGTAGTTTATCTAGTTGCACCGTAATTTTTTTATCTATCTATATGGTATGAACTATGTAAAATATCTTTGTATCATTTTTTATCTATGTTATGAACTATGTATGGTTTTTTATCTATGAACAAAATATTTATGCACCGTAGTCTAAAATGTTTGTGCGAGAACGCGCGCTGCATTTTGCCGTGGCTGCTGGAGCCACTGCTGCCCATCGCGGCAAATCAGACGATCGATGCACTGCAAACTGATTTTTAACGCGCCGCGTATTGGGCGGCTGTTGGAGATGCTCTTAAGTCAGCCGAGAGCATCGCATGCAACGTGTTACATAGCCGCGTTCGACGTGCGCGGCCGGCGAATAGAGTAGCGGACAAAGCGAGCAGCGAGAGAAGAGCAGGTTATGGCACCGCCGGACCGGCTTCCTGTCGCAGTGCAAGCCGCGTCCGATTCTCACAAAGTAGTCGCGGAGCACGTACTATTCAAGCCGCGTCCGGCCGGCCACGGTTTCCCCTGCCGAAACAAATTCCAAGAATCAAGCTAGCGTGACCGGATCGGATCCATCATCAGGAGAAAACAACGATAAAGCCAGTAGTAGTAGGCGCTATCAGTAAGATCGATAATTTCTTCAAACTTCTTCGTGCCGATCGATCGCACCATGGGTGGCTGTTTCACCAAGGCACGCACACGCAGCCCTTCTTCACCGTGGGCGGACCTCCCGCCGGAGGTTGCGGGGCTCATCCTCTGCCGACTGCCGTCGTACACCGACCGGCTCAGCTTCCGGGCCGTCTGCCACTGGTGGCGAGTCGCCGCGCAGCAGCAGCGGCCGGTGCTGCCGCCGGCTCTGCCGTGGCTCCACCAGCGCATGGACACGTACCAAAGCCTGGCGGACGGCAAGGTGCAGCGCTTCGCCGTGCCGCGGGCGCCCTGCAACTCGTCCGGCCGCGACGACTTCGACGGGATGCTCCGCAACTTCGGCAGCTGGGTCCTGTACGAGCACCACCACGACGACTACAAGAGCTACAGGCGGCGATGCTTGCTGCGTAATCCTTTCTCCGGCGCCACCGTGCACATACCGTGGCGCTCCATTGACGGCGGCGAACGGCCGCTCATGGAGTTTATTTTGAAGTTGATCGTGTGCTCGCCCGAGCTCGTCGCGGCGCTGGTCTTCGTGCCGAGCGGGGTCGCGTTTTTCCGGCCGGGCGCTGCTGGCTTCTCGTGGTCGTTCAGCCCGGCTGATGATAGTTATATAACGTACAAGGACATTGCCTTTTTCCGTGGAAACCTATACGCTCTCAACAGGAGAGGGGAGCTCTTCACCACCATGACTTGGGTCGTCAGCATGTCATCAAGACACCGCCTCCGGCGACGAAATTCAGTGAGCTTCCTGACGATTGTCGATCCTTCATCCAGCACCTGGTTGTATCATCATCATCTGGCAAGCTACTGATGGTGCGGTGGGGAATTGAACCTCCTAATTATGCGGTAAAAAAGACGGCAATTGATCATGGCATTAGGCTGGACGTGTTCGAGGCAGATTTTGAGAAAAACCAGTGGTCCGAGGTCAAGGACTTGGGCGACCAGGTTCTCTTCATTGGCAGAACAGGCTCTAAGTCGATTTGTTCGTCCCATTACGACGAAAAATTTCGAGGGAACCGTGTGTTTATTTTGGGCCTTGAATGGAATCAGACAGCCTACTGTGCACATGGTAGCTCTATGTACAATATTAATCATGTTACTCCCAGCTATTGTGTGTATGACGTTAAGAGCGGTACAGTTACTGCAGTTTCACTGGATGGTGCACCACCTTCTTACGAATCCGTGTCCGAATGGCTCTTCCCTTGTGACTGAGAGATTCACTATATATGTACTAAATCAAAGTTAAGTTTAAGTTCACTTCTATTTTGGTTCAATATTAGTTTTTGTGATAAACAATTTAGATATATACTTCCCTTGGCGAATCTGTATGGTGGACAATGAAATTATTCTGTGTGAATTAGTTGTAAATATTTTTGTTGTGGTCACTAGTCAACTTCCTCAGTCAATCTTTCTTTATTTGAGAAAAAGACAATGATATTTGGCACACGTGTGCCAGATTGCTAAAAGTGCCACACCACTCTTCTCCCTTTGATCCCACCTCCTGCCGAGCGACGATCCCATCTTCTCCATGTTTTTTCAGGTCTGTACTTTAAAATAGGCAAAAAGAAAGGCGCTGAAGGGGAATTGAACCCAGACCCTCCCACACAAAACTAAGCAGCAACATCCAGTTGTGCTAGCCCACTTAACTAATTACATACAACTTACATACTAATTGTATCTTCCTGTGACGAGAATAAACAAAACAAGCAATGATTAGTAACTGAAAATCCAAACCGGCAGCCTCACTTCTACGGGTTTCGGAACAATGCCCCCCCCACCCCCCTCCGTTCATTGTTACCATGGTGTTTGTACGTAAGTACTCAAATCTACGGTGAGTAAATTATCACGTTATTTAGGCAGAAGTTATCGCGTGTTCATAAAAAAATCACTTGGGCAAATTTACTATGGTGTTTCGTACCAAAGTTACCATGTTTGCGGTGTGTAAATCATCATGCTAGGTACATAGAAGGTATTGTGTCTACGTTTTCAACAATTTTTTCAACCCCAGATTAGAAAGTTATCATGATGTTCATACATAAGTCATCAGATCTACATGAGTAAACTATCATACTATTTACACAATGGTTATCAGGGATACGTTTTTATCAACTTTTTCCTGGGTCAAAAATTACCGTGGTGTTTGTACGAATATTATCACGATCGTGGTCTGTATATTACTGTGTTATTTATACACAATTTATCGTTGTATGTTTCAACATCTTTTTCTCCGAGTCAAAAGTTAACACGGTATTTGTACATAACTTATCAAGTTTATGGTGCGTGAATTACCGTTATATTTACATAGAATTAACGGGGATTATTTTCTCAATAATTTTTCATCTAGTCAAACTTTTTCCTTATTTGGTCAATGTTATCGAGGTATTTACATCCAGGTTATCAAATATGCAGTTTGTATATTACCATGCTATTTACAATTTATCTAGGGTATGTTTTTGAACAACTCTTTCCCCTGATCAAAGTTACCGAGGTGTGTATGTAAGTTATTATTAGGTCTACGGTTCATATATTATCATGCTACTTACACCGAAGTTACCGGAGGTATGTTTTAACAAACTTGTTTCTCCGGAGACGAAAAGTTACCGCGGTGTTTGTACATAAGTTATCACGTCTGTTGTCTGCACATTACCATGCTATTTGCACTGAAGTTACCAGAGGGTATGTTTTTCAACAACTTCTTTCTTCGGGGTTAAAAAGTTATCGTGGTGTTTGTATATAAATTATCATTTCAGTTGTGTGCATATTACCATGCTATTTGCACAGAAGTTAATGGGGTGTATGTTTTCCAACAACTTTTCTCCCGAATCAAAAAAGTTACCGTGATATTTATATGTGGGTTATCAACTCTGTTGTGGGTGCATTACCATGTTATTTACACAAACATTATCGGGAGTACGTTTTAAACAAAAAAATTCTAGCTCAAACTATCACTATGTTTGTATGTAAGTTATTAGGTTTTCGTGTATATATTACCGTGTTATTAACACGAGATTTACTGGGATAAATAGTTCAGAGAAAAAAATGCTTTAGAACTAGCAATATCCTAAACAATGTGCAACAAAAGAGATGGAAGTTCAAAATAAAATGTCGCCGCGTTCTTGTTCTCTGTCGGCAGTAGCAAAAAATCCACAATCTAAAACAAATGTAGGCCTACATGGAACATCAAGACGTGCCGGAGTATCCCAGCTTGAGTACCTGCTTCATGGGAGATAGGTTCAAATGAGGTTCAGAAGAATGTTGAGATTCTGATGCAAGAAAAAAAGCAGTTCTAAGCGGGGTAGTAGCTTTTTTGCATCAACGGTGAAGTGCATAAGTAGGCAATGTCCAAAATTCACATGAGAGAGAGAAAGAGAGATGGTGATGGATATAGAGTAGCAGCCTGCATCGGTTGATGAGGACGTCCACATCAACGTGCGTCTGTCAGCGGCACTTGAACTTTTATCCCGATTTTCCTTCTGAAACTGCAACCTACTATACAAGCCAGCAGTGCTCTTCTTCTCCGCCGATGAGGGGCAGACCCTGGTTGATGTCTCCTAGTTGACATGTCCAAAAAACAATCCAGTAGCAGGTGTGTGTAGTGTTGGAACGAACCACCCGATGGACCGGAGTGAATGCAGATCGAGCGACCAAATTTAGTTGGTGTGGAACCTATAACTAGGCTGCCAAACCAGTAGTACATGTATGTGCGTGTTGTGATATGAAAACATCCTCCCGGAGATTGAGACAGGTCGAGCTCAAACATGTCAATCGAGAAGAAGCATGTTTCAGTTCATAGGATAAGCTCAATCCTCTCTCAATTAACATGTTAAACACAAGGGAAAATCCAGGGCGACGATGCAGAGGCCGAGCTCCCTGAGGTTGGGAAGGTGGCAGAGCACGAGATGGTGACTATGTTCGGGAGCGTCCAGGCGCTGAGGAAGAAGTGGGTGAGGCGAGCATGACCGTCATTGCACGTTGGAGAACAAGAGAGGGCGGCGACGGGAGTCCTCGACGGAGAAGCACTTGGGCAGGCTGCGTTGGTAAAGAGTGTAGGCTGTGCACACCTGCGCAGTCGCCGGAGTTGAGGAACCGGGTGGGACGGGGCTGGAAGCTCTGCCAACGGCGTCAGCCCCTAGGCATCCACTTCCTAGGAGCAAGCGATGCTGGTGCGGGGGTCGGCGAAGCCTGGGAGGGGCGGCGCGAGGCAGGCGATGGCGGTGTGCAGTGGTGTGACGATGGTGGCCGATAGAGAGCCGGCGGCGCGCGTGAGGTAGTGCGGTCGGGAGGTTGAGGAAGGGCCCCGTTTTTCTCAGGTGCGGGGACGACCCCGTCCTGCGGGACGAGGATGTGAACGAGCTTCACCAGACGAAGAAAAAAGGTGCCATGCGATGCGGATCGAACACCGAAGGAACCGTGTGGCAGTTTTGCAATCGGGCACAGGGTTGCCAAATACATATTTCATTGAGAAAAAGGTACTCAAAAGGTATCTTAGATCTAATAATTATCAAAGAAAATGGTAGTCATCAATACCGAGAAAAGACTACTGGACGCGTGTTTGGCACGAAACAATTCCGCCCTGACTTTTTTGATGTTAACTTTAGTTACCCGGGGATGGCAACTTTAGTTATGAAGCATGTCAACTTTCTGTTTGGATGACAAGTTTTATTTTTTTAGGTTTCGTTTTTTTTCGGATGGCAATTTTAGTTGTAAGCACGGTAGGGCGGTGTTACTTCGTGCCACACATGTGGCACTTATCATTTGAGAAGATAATATTACATTAAAACTCATAGGAGCATTTTTTTTCTTGGATGGTATGTCGTCTGACAGGGATTAAAAATTGCGCCAAACCAAAAGTAACAAAAAGCACCCCTGCCCTCGCCATATGAGGCTTTTTCTAAGGAAAGGCCTTTTAAAGATTTTGTGACTTTTCCCTCGTGACAGAGAGATTCATTACATATATAGTGTGTACCACTTCTCAGTTGAATTTGAGTTTATATATCATGGCTACTTTTGTTTTTGGTTCAATTTTTTAAAACCGAGGCAGAAGATTTGCCTCATCCATTAATTCAGAGAGAAAGATTTCATAGTATTACATCGGCTCCACATCATAGCCTGTCATTGCAACACCATCAATAAAAAAGGATTACTCTTGTGGCATGATGGCGCTCAGGTGCCTAGCCCTTGCGGTGATCCAGAGTCTGGTCGTGTCCTAGATGAGCGAGTATGTAGAAGGGGTGCGCGCAGGGAGGGGGGTGGGTGGGTGTGGAATTCTTTTGAAACACCCTATCATTTCTCTCGTTCCAAAGGACACAACAAACAAACTTGGTGAGGGAAGCCATAGCCTTCCGGTGTGCGGTATTGGGCTTCGACATATTGGTCCACCAACTCTTAGTACCGCACTTCGTTTCCCATCTATTAGTCTCCAGTGCTCCTAATCCCAGCCACACTTTCAATAGTCGCCAAACGTGCATCGTGTATCGACATTTGTAGAACAAGTGGGTGATGTTTCGTTGTCCCACTTGCAAAGGGTGCAGAGGCCACAACTTTCCCACCCTCTCTTCATCAACCTGCCAGTCGTCCAAATTCTGTTATGTATCGCCAGATAGGAGAAGAACTTAACCTTTCGTGGTGCCCAAACCTTCCAAATAGTCTTGTTCATGGAAGTCCACATTGAGCCAAGAATTGGGCCATGTACATGAAAGTAACAGAATGTTCACCATCCGTCTCAAATTTCCATGTGATGTCGTCCTCGACATCCTCAAGGAGCAGCACTTGCTCCAGCTGGATCCAAAGACCCACAAACTCAATAATGTGATTGACTGTGAGATTACTGGATGTGTTGATCTTGTGCATCCAAGCATGGTCCTGCAATGCACCCCTCACCAACCGCTTCTTCCACTTGGAAGCCGCGGAAATGAGTGGGGCGATATCCTTCGAGCTCTTACCTTGCAACCAAGACGCTTCCTAGAACTGTGTCTTGCCATCATTACCAATGGAAATAATAGTCAAAGCTAGAAAAGGTCCATGTCGATGTCATGAAGATGCAATAATGGTTTAGATTGGATCATTAACAACTCCGAGTTGCAGCGGAAGAAGAGGAGTCAGTGTAGAACGTACTTGAAGTCCCTGGAACCGTTCACAAACGATCCCTCCAATGGAAGACCGAAATCGCGGGTTCTCCACATTTTACAAGCGTACGGTCTTCACAATCTGGCAACGCTTCACCATCCGGAGCTAATCGTCGCCAAAGAATTAGAGGGAGGATATTAGAACCACATTGGACTTCTAATTATGAGGATTAGAGAGGATCTAGATCTATCTCTAACTGGGTTAATTAGAACTAGAAACTATAATCAGAGAACTAGAGGAGGCTCCAAAACTTGCGTGTACAAAAGTGCCCAAAACCTCTCGTATATATAGGTTTGAGGAGGGGAGAGGGGGCACCACAAGGGGGGAAGGTCCCCCCTATGTCGGCCAAGAGGAGGGGGAATTCCCCTCAATTCGCCCCCTTCCTTCTCCAGGAAGAAAGGGGGCGCCACCTCCTATTGGTCCCAAGTGGTCTTTCCACCACTTGGCCTTTTAAGCCCGTAAATATTTAATTAAATAAAGAGAATCCTAAGTATTATTATAGTCTTTTATTATTAACTTAACATCTCCGGAATTTTTTTTGACCTATATATTATTTATCGGTATTAGCCGATAAACCCCGAAACCCTTCCCGTGACCCTGAAACGCTTCTGGTTCCTCTCGAAACTATTTCAAATATTACTGAAATTATTTCATAAATATTTTCTCATTACTCCTGTCCTACTGACACTCAGCAGATCGTGATTACCTTAAGCTTGTGACCCTAAAGATTCGGTAAAACATAGGCATGAACAAAACCCCTTTCGTTCAATGACTAATAGCAGAACCGTGAACAACCATATCGATCCCTATGAGTATACGAATGACATTCGAGTGAACCTTTGGTTATCATGTCCTATTCCCTTTGCTCCATGATACTTTAAAAAATTCTAGGTGAGATATATCGGTATCCTCTTGAGTCATACACATGCACTATACCGGTCTCCTTGTTACCAATTTTGTTCTTCTTTCTCGCTGACATGTTCCGGCATCCCCGTGACCTAGTCATCTATGTAAGGCCATACCGTGATGGATGTCGTCACACCGAGAGGGCTCTAAAACATATCTCCATCGTTGGAGGAGCAAATCCCACCCCTGAGCCATCTAGTCCATTGTCAAACTTCTCGATGAACCTGTAAGTTGTCATTATGGTCACTGTGTTACAGATGACATTTGAGCAACCCCAAAGCCCATCGTACGGTAAGAAGTGACTATGATACTCTCATGATCTAAGGAACCAAATCACACGTTAACTCTCCATGTTATAGAAATTGACTTTTGACGATTGTATTGCAAAGTATAACAAACAAGTTTTGGGTGGATTCAATATGATTGTTCTTCTAATGTCATATCCTGAAAGTTGTTATAGGACTATCATTACACTTAACGATATCCTAAGATACGGAAAACATGATCACCAACAACACTTGAGCTAGTATTAGAGACGAGACTAGTAACCTTATTTTACCCTTTATCATTCCACACATGCATATGAGTTTTTCACCAAATCACATGTTTCAGGATCATAGCAGTTATAGCATAAAAATATAAACTCTTAATTATAAACATGAAAAATATAACAATACAATATTATTGCCTCTAGGGCATATTTCCAACACCCACAACTTGGTGGGATCCTTTCATTCCAACCAAGGCCATCTCAAATGAAGAGCTCTTGCTAATTTTCCCAAGTGAAGAATCCCCAAACCACCCAAGTCAGTGGGGTGGTAGACGGTCTTCTAGTTGACTTTGCATTTTGCACTGGTGGTTTTCTCTTTGGCTGACCACAGGAAGGCGCGCTCAATTTTGTTGACACTCTACAACACGCTAGGAGGGATGACTAGTGGGGTGATGTGGTACACGTCTTGTGAAGTATGGACCGATTTGACGAGCGCTGCTTTACGATAACCCACAAGTATAGGGGATCGCAACAGTTTTCGAGGGTAGAGTATTCAACCTAAATTTATTGATTCGACACAAGGGAAGCCAAAGAATAATCTCAAGTATTAGAAGTTGAGTTGTCAATTCAACCACACCTGAAAGACTTAATATCTGTAGCAAAGTATTTAGTAGCAAAGTAATATGGAAGTAACGATACTGGTGGCAAAAGTAACAGTAGTAGTTTTTGTAGCAATCATAACAGTGGCAACGGAAAAGTAACTAAGCAAAGATCAATATGTGAAAAGCTCATAGGAAATGGATCAATGAAGGATAATTATGTCGGATGTGATTCCTCATGCAACAGTTATAACATAGGGTGACACAGAACTAGCTCCAGTTCATCAATGTAATGTATGCATGTATTCCGAATATAGTCATACATGCTTATGGAAAAGAACTTGCATGGCATCTTTTGTCCTACCCTCCCATGGCAGCGGGGTCCTATTGGAAACTAAGGGATATTTGTCGGATTTCAGGTTCCGGCAGACCCTTCAGGTTCGAACACTGGGGTGCGCGCGGAGATCTCTCCCTACCAATCTACGTCCAATCTCCTCGCGTGATCTAAGCTGGAAAACAACAAAAAACACAAGGGACACGAGGTTTATACTGGTTCGGGCCACCGTTCTGGTGTAATACTCTACTCCCGTGTGTGGTGAGATTGATTGCCTGAGGGGCTGATGATGAATAGTACAAGGGAAGAACAGCCTCGCGAGAGGTGTTCTTGAGCTGGTGCGATGAACTGTTAGGGTGAGTTCAGTCACCTTTCTCCCTCTTTGGTGGGTTTCTATCAGATTTCTAGATGTCCCTCTACTATGTGGTGGCTAGCTCTATTTATAGAGGCCCTGGGCCTCTCCCCAAATAATGAGCGGGAAGGGCGCCAACAATTGGCCATTTTGAAGGGGAACATATAGTACAAGTTATCCTGACCAAAGATGGTCTTCGGCTGCCAAAAGCACTGGTGATGACGCCGTCTTGGGCTCCACGGTGACCTCCATCCTGCCGCTCTGCTGGTCTTGGTCTTGTTGCACCGGAATGGTAACCTTTGCCCGGTGCCTTGGCCTGTGCTTGCCCCCTTTGCACCAAAGGGGAAACAAGGACACTGCACAGGCCGGCGCCCGCCTGGTCTCGATCGTCATGGCTTGCGTCACGGGCTCCTTGTGAGGTATCCTCGCCTTGATCTCTCTGCCTCCTCACGAGCCTGCCTGATGAGGCTGCCTCAGAGGAAGCTTCCGGTCGTCCGCCCCGCGAGGCTTGGCCCCTCACGAGGGTCTTGAGCTTGAGCTGATGAAGATGGGCCGCGCCGGGCCTCCACTTGAGGCGTGCCGCAGGCCGCAAGCAGGCAAGTCTGGGGACCCCCGTTCCAGAACGCCGACAGTAGCCCCCGGGCCCAAGGCGCGCCCGGGCTTGGCCTAGCAGGGAAGCGAAGGGGCAAGCGCGAAGCGCCGCGGGCCCTAACAGCCTGCGGCCTTGGGTGCCGCGTGGCATTTGATTGGACGTGGGCGTATGCGCTTCCCCGCGATGCCTCGGCGACCACACGACTTGACAAGTCCCTGCATGCAGAGAAAACGGTCATGATTACCTGCGATCGTGGTGCTCGGCGGTTAGCCTCCTCCAGCTATAAGTACAGGGCTGGGCGAGCCCCTTCAGTCCATCCCTTCCTGCTGCTCCTTTCCTTCTTCTTCCTTGTTCTTGCTCCTCCTCACGCCAATGGCACCAATCCGCCAGTTCTCTGCAAAAGAGAAGGGAAAGGCCCCCCGAGAGGGTCCTGACCCACTTCCGCCGAAGAAGCGGCTGGTCCTCAGCCACCGAGACGAGGGTGCTCATCAGGAGGCACCGAGGCCCTGGTACGAGCGGCCGCCGCCTGGGTTTCCGCTACCCTTGCACGCCCGCGTCCTAGGTCCTGGGGGAGAAGGCGTCGAGCAACATCGACGGTGCCGCCGTCGACGTCGGCGAGTCACGGTGGTGCGCGTCGTTCCTCTGGAGTCCACGTCGGGCGCTCCTCTCGCGAGCTCGTGCTCCACGCCGCCATGCCTCCGAGCTCTTGGATTCGCCTCCCTCCTTGCTTCGCCTTTGAGATGCCGCCGAGCGGGGCTCTGGAGCTCTGGCTGCAGCATGCTGACTGCAACACCCTTGCGACCGGAGCGGAGGTCGCGGTCGTCGCTCCGGGCAAGGTCTTCATGACCCGGGGCTGGGGCGAAATCGCCCCGGTCTGCCGGACGGTAGGTGCCCTCGTAATTCATCTTGAATATGACGGCGCCTCCCTGATGTTCTTCAAGGTCTTCGACGCTGAAGGACGCCAGCTGGAGTGCTGCCCCAGGGAGAGCAGCAGGGGCGACGAACTGGCGAGGACCTGGCCTGCCCATCGGCCCTCTAGCAGCTCCTCAGGTAGCAGCGGAGGAGCTGGGGAATTCAGTGGCTCCCCCGAGCTCCTCGCGACTCTGGAGACGAGCGACGATAGCTACGGGCCCCCGAGCTCGCGCGGTGCTCGAAGCGGGGCAGCTGCGTCCAGCCGCCGACGCCACTGATCTGGATGGGGTTGGCGTCGATGTTGGGCATCCCACTGTTGATGATGGTGTCCCTTGCGGCGGTGCGGGCGATTAGCATTCCTTAGGATTAGTACTCTTGTTCCCTGCGAGGAATCGAAGCAACACCCCGCGGGGGTATGTAAGGCGTCTGCCATGTCTCTTATGAATATTATATCCTTAATATGAATCAATGCGAGGTGCTTGTCCTGTCTCGGCTCGGCTCCCCCTTTCTATCCTCACGAGGACTTGGTGCTCTATGCTGACAGGTCCCAGTCCCCAGGCAGGCTTTAGCCGTCGCTGGTATGCCAGGTCGCGATGCTGTGGTCAAGGCCAGGAGGTGAGCGGCCCGAGGTCCGGTAAGAGCCCCCGAGTCGCGATGCTCGGGAGGTCCCTTTAGTGCTCAAGCAGCCCTCGCTGGGCGAGAAAGGAAGGTAACATCGTCGTGATAGAGCCGCACTGGGCGAGGGTTTTGCACTGTGTTTATCCAACTCTTGTAAGGGTGTGACTTATCTCTTGAGTTTGGTGTAATTCCTCGACGAAGCACCCGGCTCGAGTGGTGGCAGCTGAGGCGCTGCTGGATTAGGTCCTCGCGAGCTTCTTCCCACTCCCTCGCACTTTCCTTAATGTTCTACGTCCTCAGGTCCCGACCCTCAAGCGAGCTCAGCCGCCGCTGGTATGACAGGTCGCGATGCCGTGGGTCAAGGCCAGGGGGTGAGGGCTGGAGAGCCAGTAGGAGCCCATGAGTCACGATGCTCAGGCATCCCCCTTTTAACATGCAAGCGGTCCGTTCCAGAGAGAGGGAGAGGTAGCTCGCAACATCCCTAGCGTTGCTCCTGGAGTAGGTCCTGCACACCAATCATGAAGAGAAACAAGACCTGTTGTGACGGTTGCCAGCCAACCTTTGGTCGCTCCGGGGGAGTGACTGGGCACTGAGGGCCTGGTGAGGTGGCACCTTGCGGGGCTGCCGCGGCTAGAGCTCGACCACTCAGATTTATCGGCGTTGCAGGGATGGACCCGTGCGCAGATGCCGTGCTAGAGCGAGCGGCTCCATAGGTAGACGTCAATCGAGCATGCGATTAGGTCGTGTATGTTAAGCATGCAGGAGGAAATTCATCTTAAGTAGACGCGGGAAAAGCAAATGCCACTGGGCCAGGCCCGAGCAGCTCGGGGATGATGCAGCCCGAGGGGCGCCCCCAACAAGGTAAGTAAAGAGCATAAGCAAAACAGATACACGCCGCAGGGACAGACCCACGCGACCTGGGAATGATGCGGCCCTGTGGGCGCTCCCAGCTAAAAACGGAACTTAGAAAGATGTCACCTGGTGCCGTTGAAGACGAAGTGATGTTGAAGAAGCGAGCGATGCGCGATGAAGACATCGACCCTCATGAGCCCCCAGGCCCAGGAGCCTCGGGAGGCTCCGGGGGCACTGGTGGGTTTCCGAAGGCCATCTCCATCTCCGCCGGGACCGCACAGTGCCTGACCTCCTGAGCCTCCAGAATGCTCCTCAGCAGGCGCTGATGAGCGACGACCGCGTTTGGCAGGCCGAAAGGCATGCGAGCATAGCTGTGAGGTGGACCCTCGCAATGCCCCATGCGCGAAGGCCAGAGACGCTCCTGAGACGCGGCTCGGTTGAGCCCTGGTACGTCGATGCAGACACGCAGCCCACCATCCTCGCCTGGATGTGGGGCCATGGCGGGCAAGCGGCGGCTGCCGCGCATGACTCTCGACTCCTGTAGTTCTTGGGTGTTGCTTGCGATGAACTCTTGAGGGTTTGGTCTTCCTTGCCTTGCACCTTCCTAAGGGAAACATGCCTAGAAGCACCCCTCCAAGTGGTGCCCGAGCGCCTCCCTCGTGACCTTGGCAAAGTCGGTGGCTCTCCAAGAAAGAGCCCCCGAGCCCTGCCTGAGGAGGGCGCCGGGCGCGCCTTCCTATGCGAGAGAGGGTGGCGCTCCCTGATTGGGCGCAGATCCTGACCCAACACCTTCGGAGGCGCTTGCCTCCTTATGGCTTGGGCCAGGCGAAGCCTTCTTCTTCTTGGGGGTCGCCTTGGGAAGTCTTCCGTTTCTGCGGTCCGGGTCTTCGATTGCTGCGGCTTGGAACGCGCGCTCCAGTGAACACACTGCGTCCCTTTCTTCACAGGGTACGGTGATGACTCCACCTCTTCCTGGCATCTTGAGGACATTGTATCCATGGTGAGTCACTGCCATGAACTTGGCCAGGGCTGGATACCCGAGGATGGCGTTGTATGGCAGATGGATGTGGGCGACATCAAAGTCGATGAGCTCGGTGCGGTAGTTGTTGCACTGCCCGAAGGTGACTGGAAGGCGAACCTGCCCTATTGGAACCGTGGAACCATCAGTGACTCCTGAGAAGGGCTTCGTTGGCTGAAGCTGATCGTACAACACTTGGAGGTTGTCGAACGTCTTGACGGACAGGACGTTGAGTCCTGCTCCGCCGTCAATGAGGGTCCTGGTGACCTGCACGTTGCTGATGACTGGGGAGTATATCATAGGGAGGACTCCGGCCATTGCCGTGCACTTGAGATGATCCGCTAAGCTAAACGTGATAGTGCACGTAGACCACCTGAGAGGGCGTGTGGCCTCAAGCTTGGGGAGGACTGCATTCACCTCGCGAGCAAACTGCTTGAAGATGCGCTGTGAGGCTGGGGCCTGCGCGCCACCCAAGATGCAAGCGATCGCGCGCGGCTCCTGGAAGCCCCTAGCCCCCTCGTCTTGATGTTGGTCTTCATTCCTCCTTGGCGGTGGCGGCAGAGGAGGAAGGCCTACGTTGCCGCGCGGGCGATCCTCACGAGGCTGATCCCTCCAGCCTCCCTCGCGAGGCTGGTCCTGCCAGTGGTCCTCGCGAGGTCGGTCATGCCACCCTTGGCAAGGGCCACGGTCTTCCCATTGTCCGCCACCTCTTCCTCCTCCTCCTCGGCCATAGCCCCTGTCGTTGCGCTCGGGGCGTCGGCCGACACGTCCATCTCTCACGGCCCTGAGCTCTTGACATTCGTTGGTGTTGTGGGTGTGGAGGCCGTGGTACATGCAGTACCGGCTGCCCTTGGATGACTCAGGCTGATCCCTGCCTCGCTTGGTGTCTGGCTCCGCTGCAAGCATGGCAGCCCCCTTGCTCTTCACGTCCTTGGCCTTGGGCTTCTTCTCTTCTGGGTCGGCAACCGGGAGTTCGAGGAGGGAAAGGCGCCCTTCCTCAGCCCTGGCGCACTTGGTCGCCAAGTTGAACAGCTCCAGGGATGTGCACAGGTCTTCATGGATTGCTAGCTCCTCCTTCATCTTGATGTCGCGTACGCCATCGGAGAAGGCCGAGATGATGGCTTCTTCAGTCACGTTGGGGATCTTGAGGCGAGCGTTGTTGAAGCGCTGGATGTATTTCTGCAGGGTTTCCCCTTGCTGCTACTTGATGCGGTGCAGATCGCTCACAGCCAGGGGCCGGTCGCGAGTGCCCTGGAAGTTGGCGATGAAGCGAGTGCGCATCTCGTCCCAGGAGGAGATTGTGCCAGGAGCCAGGTTCAGGAGCCAGGTGTGGGCCCCGTCCTTGAGCGCCATGGGAAACCAGTTCGCCATGACCCTTTCGTCTCTGTTGGCAGCTTCGATGCACAGCTTGTAGAGCTGTAGGAACTCCGCGGGGTCCGCCGTGCCATCGTAGCGAGGGGGCTGGTTAGGCTTGAACTTGCCTGGCTATGCGACATCGCGTAGCTCGGGGGTGAGGGCACGACAGCCTGTTGTGGCCATCGGTGCCTTTTGCTGGTACTGAGCTTGTACCTGGGGATTACCGCGCGCCGCCGCTTCGAGCAGCGCGGGGTCTTGGCGTGGAGGTGCAGGGACGCGATCTTGGCGCGCCGGCGTTGGGAGCGCGCGAGCACCTTCCTGGGGACGAGGAATCTCTTGGCAGCTCTTTTCTTGCTGTGTAGGCGCCAGACATGGAGGGTTTCGCCCTGGGGCTGCGCGCTTTGGAGCCAGGGCGCCTCCTTGGGGAGGAGGCGGTGGAGGCACCTCCTGATCCTCGCCTCCCGCGCGGAATGGAGGGCGAGGCAGCGAGAAGGACGGCAAGGAGGAGCCCCCTGCGGTGCTGACGAGATCGGTGATGCGGGCGAGCCAGTCTTCGTAGAGGTCGTCGACGGGGCGGTAGTGCAAGAGCTCTCTCGCCAGGAGCAGCGCGGCGTGCGCATCTGCGGGGGCACGACGGGCGTGGGACGATGAAGCGGCTGGAGTCAGCGACGGTGTAGCGGTGCGGCCCTCCCGCCGTACCGAAGGATGCTGGGACGAGGCCTGCCGATCGTTCCCCGCCGGGCCGATGGCGGCGTTGGCGGCAGGCGACAGGGAACGACGAGGGCATCCGCTGACGGGCGCCGTCTGGGCGACGCGGGTGGCGAGAGCAGCCCGACGCTCAGCGCGAACCCGACGAGCGTCAGCCATGGACACGACGGAAGATCACACGCGAAGAGCGGAAGAAAGATTCCAGTGCACCCTACCTGGCGCGCCAAATGTCGGATTTCAGGTTCCGGCAGACCCTTGAGGTTCGAACACTGGGGTGCGTGCGGAGATCTCTCCCCTACCGATCTACGTCCAATCTCCTCACATGATCTAAGCTGGAAAACAATGAACAACACAAGGGACACGAGGTTTATACTAGTTCGGGCCACCGTTGTGGTGTAATACCCTACTCGAGTGTGTGGTGAGGTGGATTGCCTGAGGGGCTGATGATGAACAGTACAAGGGAAGAACAACCTCGCGAGAGGTGTTCTTGAGCTGGTGCGATGAACTGCTAGGGTGAGTTCAGTCGCCTTTCTCCCTCTTTGCTGGGGTTCTATCAGATTTCTAAATGTCCCTCTACTATGTGGTGGCTAGCTCTATTTATAGAGGCCCTGGGCCTCTCCCCAAATAATGAGCGGGAAGGGCACCGACAATTGGCCATTTGAAGGGGAACATATAGTACAAGTTATCCTGACCAAAGATGGTCTTCGGCTGCCAAAAGCACTGGTGATGACGCCGTCTTGGGCTCCACGGTGACCTCCGTCCTGCCGCTCTGCTGGTCTTGGTCTTGTTGCACCGGAATGGTAACCTTTGCCCGGTGCCTTGGCCTGTGCTTTCCCCCTTTGCACCAAAGGGGAAACAAGGACACTGCGCAGGCCGGCGCCCGCCTGGCGCCCGCCTGGTCTCGATCGTCATGGCTTGCGTCACGGGCTCCTCGCGAGGTATCCCTGCCTTGATCTCTCCGCCTCCTCGCGAGCCTGCCTGATGAGGCTGCCTCAGAGGAAGCTTTCGATCACCCGCCCCGCGAGGCTTGGCCCTTCGCGAGGGTCTTGAGCTTGAGCTGATGAAGATGGGCCGCGCCGGGCCCCCACTTGAGCCGCGCCGCAGGCCGCACGCAGGCAAGTCTGGGGACCCCCGTTCCTAGAACGCCGACAATATTCAGGCCTCTTTTTAATAGAGTACCGGACAAAAGCATTAACACTTAGTGAACACATGAACTCCTCAAACTACGGTCATCATCGGGAGTGGTCCCGATTATTGTCACTTCAGGGTTACGGATCATAACACATAGTAGGTGACTATTGACTTGCAAAATAGGATCAAGAACTCACATATATTCATGAAAACATAATAGGTTCAGATCTGAAATCATGGCACTCGAGCCCTAGTGACAAGCATTAAGCATAACAAAGTCATAGCAACATCAATCTTAGAACATAATGGATACTAGGGATCAAACCCTAACAAAACTAACTCGATTACATGATAAATCTCATCCAACCCATCACCGTCCAGCAAGCCTACGATGGAATTACTCACGCACGACGTTGAGCATCATGAAATTGGTGATGGAGAAAGGTTGATGATGACCATGGCGACGGATTCCCCTCTCCGGAGCCCCGAACGGACTCCAGATCAGCCCTCCCGATGAAGATTAGGGCTTGGCGGCGGCTCCGTATTGTAAAATGTGATGAATCCTTCTCTCTGATTTTTTTCTTCCCGAACGTGAATATATAGAGTTGGAGTTGACATCGGTGGAGCCTCAGGGGTCCCATGAGGTGGGGGGGCGCGCCCCAGGGGGGCGCCCTGCACCCTCGTGGACAGGGTGTGGGCCCCCTTAAGCTGATTCTTTCGCCAGTATTTTTTATAAATTCCAACACGTGTCTCCGTGAATTTTCAGGTCATTCCAAGAACTTTTATTTCTGCACAAAAATAACACCATGGCAATTCTGCTGAAAACAGCATCCGTCCGGGTTAGTTCCATTCAAATCATGCAAGTTAGAGTCCAAAACATGGGCAAAAGTTTTTGGAAAAGTAGATACGTTGGAGACATATCAACTCCCCCAAGCTTAAACCTTTGCTTGTCCCCAAGCAATTCAGTTGGCAAACTGAAAGTGATAAAGAAAAACTTTTACAAACTCTGTTTGCTTTTGTTGTTGCAAATATGTAAAGCCAGCATTCAAGTTTTCAGCAAAGATTATGAACTAACCATATTCATAATAACATTTAGGTCTCATGTTTACTCATATCAATGGCATAATCAAGTAGCGAGCAATAATAATAAATCTTGGATGACAACACTTTCTCAAAACAATCATATCATGATATAATAAGATGGTATCTCGCTAGCCCTTTCCGAGACCGCAAAACATGAATGCAGAGCACCCCTGAAGATCAAGGACTGACTAGACATTGTAATTCATGGTAAAAGAGATCCAGTCATAGTCATACTCAATGTAAATTAATAGCAATGCATGCAAATGACAGTGGTGCTCTCTAACTGGTGCTTTTTAATAAAAGGATGATGACTCAACATAAAAGTAAATAGATAGGCCCTTCGCAGAGGGAAGCGGGGATTTGCAGAGGTGCCAGAGCTCAAGTTTTGAAATAGAGATAAATAATATTTTGAGTGGTATACTTTCATTGTCAACATAACAACCAAGAGATCTCGATATCTTCCATGCTACACACACTATAGGTAGTTCCAAACAGAATGGCAAAGTTTATACTCCCCCACCACCAACAAACATCAATCCATGGCTTGTCCGAAACAACGGGTGCCTCCAACTAACAACAATCCCAGGGGAGTTTTGTTTGCAATTATTTTGATTTGAGCATGGGACTGGGCATCCCGGTTACCAGCCATTTTCTCGTGAATGATGAGCGGATCCACTCATCTTGAGAACAATCCACCTAGCATGGAAGATATAGACAACCCTAGTTGATACATGAGCTATTCGAGCATACAAAACAGAATTTCATTTGAAGGTTTAGAGTTTGGCACATACAAATTTACTTGGAATGGCAGGTAGATACCGCATATAGGAAGGTATGGTGGACTCATATGGAATAACTTTGGGGTTTATGGAAGTGGATGCACAAGCAGTATTCCCGCTTAGTATAAGTGAAGGCTATAAAAAGACTGGGAAGCGACCAACTAGAGAGCGACAACAGTCATGAACATGCATTAAGATTAATCAACAATGAGTGAAAGCATGAGTAGGATATAAATCACCATGAACATAAATATCGTGGAGGCTATGTTGATTTTGTTTCAACTACATGCGTGAACATGTGCCAAGTCAAGCCACTTGAATCGTTCAAAGGAGGATACCACCCTATCATACCACACCACAACCATTTTAATAGCATGTTGGCGCACAAGGTAAACCATTATAAACTCCTAGCTAATTAAGCATGGCATGGGCAACTATAATCTCTAATTGTCATTGCAAACATGTTTCACTCATAATAGGCTGAATCGGGAATGATGAACTAATCATATTTACAAAAACAAGATAGGTCGAGCTCATACCAGCTTCTCTCATGTCAATCAGTCCATCATATACTGTTATTATTGCCTTTCACTTGCACGACCGAACTGTGTCGATAATAATAATAATAGTGCATGTGCATTGACTAAGCTGGAATCTGCAAGTATTTAATACAAGGAAGAAGACAAGGTAACATGGGCTCTTAGTTAAATCAACAATAATGCATATGAGAGCCACTTAACATTTTCATCATGGTCTTCTCCTCTCAACCCCCAAAGAGCAAGAAAAGAAATAAAACTATTTACACGGGAAATCTCCCAACGAGCAAAAGAAGAACGAGAAATCTTTTTGGGTTTTCTTTTAATTACTACTACTAAAGGCATGGAAAATACTAGCTACAACTAATTTTTTTATTTTTCTTAAGGTTTTTCAAACACACAAGAAGAATGCTGGAAAACAAAATAAACTAGCATGGATAGTACAATTAAAAAGTATGAGCATTGATAACTAGAATGAGTGTGTGAACAAGAATGTAATGTCAGCGAGAAATACGTACTCCTCCAAGCTTAGGATTTTGGCCTAAGTTGGTCTATGCCCACGGATCGAAGCTACTCCCTCCGGTGTACTAAGGAGGGTCCTCATGTTGGGGAACGCAGTATTTCAAAAAAATTCCTACGCACACGCAAGATCCATCTAGGAGATGCATAGCAACGAGAGGGAAGAGTATGTCTACGTACCCTCGTAGACCGAAAGTGGAAGCGTTATGAAACGCAGTTGATGTAGTCGAACGTCTTCGTGATCCAACCGATCAAGTACTGAACGCACGACACCTCCATGATATGCACACATGACAGTGGTGCTCTCTAACTGGTGCTTTTTAATAAAAGGATGATGACTCAACATAAAAGTAAATAGATAGGCCCTTCGCAGAGGGAAGCGGGGATTTGCAGAGGTGCCAGAGCTCAAGTTTTGAAATAGAGATAAATAATATTTTGAGTGGTATACTTTCATTGTCAACATAACAACCAAGAGATCTCGATATCTTCCATGCTACACACACTATAGGTAGTTCCAAACAGAATGGCAAAGTTTATACTCCCCCACCACCAACAAACATCAATCCATGGCTTGTCCGAAACAACGGGTGCCTCCAACTAACAACAATCCCAGGGGAGTTTTGTTTGCAATTATTTTGATTTGAGCATGGGACTGGGCATCCCGGTTACCAGCCATTTTCTCGTGAATGATGAGCGGATCCACTCATCTTGAGAACAATCCACCTAGCATGGAAGATATAGACAACCCTAGTTGATACATGAGCTATTCGAGCATACAAAACAGAATTTCATTTGAAGGTTTAGAGTTTGGCACATACAAATTTACTTGGAATGGCAGGTAGATACCGCATATAGGAAGGTATGGTGGACTCATATGGAATAACTTTGGGGTTTATGGAAGTGGATGCACAAGCAGTATTCCCGCTTAGTATAAGTGAAGGCTATAAAAAGACTGGGAAGCGACCAACTAGAGAGCGACAACAGTCATGAACATGCATTAAGATTAATCAACAATGAGTGAAAGCATGAGTAGGATATAAATCACCATGAACATAAATATCGTGGAGGCTATGTTGATTTTGTTTCAACTACATGCGTGAACATGTGCCAAGTCAAGCCACTTGAATCGTTCAAAGGAGGATACCACCCTATCATACCACACCACAACCATTTTAATAGCATGTTGGCGCACAAGGTAAACCATTATAAACTCCTAGCTAATTAAGCATGGCATGGGCAACTATAATCTCTAATTGTCATTGCAAACATGTTTCACTCATAATAGGCTGAATCGGGAATGATGAACTAATCATATTTACAAAAACAAGATAGGTCGAGCTCATACCAGCTTCTCTCATGTCAATCAGTCCATCATATACTGTTATTATTGCCTTTCACTTGCACGACCGAACTGTGTCGATAATAATAATAATAGTGCATGTGCATTGACTAAGCTGGAATCTGCAAGTATTTAATACAAGGAAGAAGACAAGGTAACATGGGCTCTTAGTTAAATCAACAATAATGCATATGAGAGCCACTTAACATTTTCATCATGGTCTTCTCCTCTCAACCCCCAAAGAGCAAGAAAAGAAATAAAACTATTTACACGGGAAATCTCCCAACGAGCAAAAGAAGAACGAGAAATCTTTTTGGGTTTTCTTTTAATTACTACTACTAAAGGCATGGAAAATACTAGCTACAACTAATTTTTTTATTTTTCTTAAGGTTTTTCAAACACACAAGAAGAATGCTGGAAAACAAAATAAACTAGCATGGATAGTACAATTAAAAAGTATGAGCATTGATAACTAGAATGAGTGTGTGAACAAGAATGTAATGTCAGCGAGAAATACGTACTCCTCCAAGCTTAGGATTTTGGCCTAAGTTGGTCTATGCCCACGGATCGAAGCTACTCCCTCCGGTGTACTAAGGAGGGTCCTCATGTTGGGGAACGCAGTATTTCAAAAAAATTCCTACGCACACGCAAGATCCATCTAGGAGATGCATAGCAACGAGAGGGAAGAGTATGTCTACGTACCCTCGTAGACCGAAAGTGGAAGCGTTATGAAACGCAGTTGATGTAGTCGAACGTCTTCGTGATCCAACCGATCAAGTACTGAACGCACGACACCTCCATGATATGCACACATTCAGCTCGGTGACATCCGTCGTACTCTTGATCCAGCTGAGGCCGAGGGAGAGTTTTGTCAGCACGACGGCATGATGACAGTGATGATGAAGTTACCGACGCAGGGCTTCGCCTAAGCACTACAACGATATGACCGAGGTGGAATTCTGCGGAGGGGGGCACTACACATGGATAAACAATCAACTTGTGTGTCTATGGGGTGCCCCCTCCCCCATATATAAAGGAGTGGAGGAGGGGAGGGCCGGCCCTCTCACGGCGCGCCCAAGGGGGAGTCCTACTCCTAGTAGGAGTTGGTTTCCCCCCTTTCCCTAGTAGGAGTAGGAGAAGAGGAAGAGGGAGAGGGAGAGAAGGAAAGGGGGGCCGGCCCCCCTCCCAATTAGGATTGGGATTAGGGGGGAACCTTGGCCGCCTCCTCCCCTCTCCCACTAAGGCCCAATAAGGCCCATTGACTCCCCGGGGGGTTCCGGTAACCCCCCGGTACTCCGGTAAATGCCCAAACTCATCCGGAACCATTCCGATGTCCAAACATAGCCTTCCAATATATTGATCTTTATATCTCGACCATTTCAAGACTCCTCGTCATATCCGTGATCACATCCGGAACTCCGAACTACCTTCGGTACATCAAAACATATAAACTCATAATACCGATCGTCATCGAACATTAAGCATGCGGACCCTACGGGTTCGAGAACTATGTAGACATGACCGAGACTCACTTCCGGTCAATAACCAATAGTAGAACCTGGATGCTCATATTGGTTCCTACATATTCTACGAAGATCTTTATTAGTCAAACCGCATAACAACATACATTGTTCCCTTTGTCATCGGTATGTTACTTGCCCGAGATTCGATCGTCAGTATCTCAATACCTAGTTCAATATCGTTACCGGCAAGTCTCTTTACTCGTTCCGTAATACATCATCCCGCAACTAACTCATAAGTCACATTACTTGCAAGGCTTATAGTGATGTGCATTACCGAGAGGGCCCAGAGATACCTCTCCGATACACGGAGTGACAAATCCTAATCTCGATCTATGCCAACTCAACAAACACCATCAGATACACCTATAGAGCATCTTTATAGTCACCCAATTAGGTTGTGATGTTTGATGGCACACTAAGTGTTCCTCCGGTATTCGGGAGTTGCATAATCTCATAGTCATAGGAACATGTATAAGTTATGAAGAAATCAATAGCAATAAACTAAACGATCATAGTGCTAAGCTGACGGATGGGTCAAGTCAATGATATCATTCTCTAATGATGTGATCCCGTTCATCAAATGATAACTCATGTCTATGATTAGGAAACTTAACCATCTTTGATTAACGAGCTAGTCAAGTAGATGCATACTAGTGACACTCGGTTTGTCTATGTATTCACACATGTACTAAGTTTCCGGTTAATACAAATCTAGCATGAATAATAAACATTTATCATGATATAAGGAAATATAAATAACAACTTTATTGTTGCCTCTAGGGCATATTTCCTTCAGTCTCCCACTTGCACTACAGTCAATTATCTAGATTACACAGTAATGATTCTAACACCCATGGAGTCTTGGTGCTGATCATGTTTTGCTCGTGAGAGAGGCTTAGTCAACGGGTCTGCAACATTCAGATCCGTATGTATCTTGCAAATCTCTATGTCTCCCTCCTTGACTTGATCGTTGATGGAATTGAAGCGTCTCTTGATGTGCTTGGTTCTCTTGTGAAATCTAGATTCCTTTGCCAAGGCAATTGCACCAGTATTGTCACAAAAGATTTTCAAAGGACCCGATGCACTAGGTATGACACCTAGATCGGATATGAACTCCTTCATCCAGACTCCTTCATTTGCTGCTTCCAAAGCAGCTATGTACTCCGCTTCACATGTAGATCCCGCCATGACGCTCTGCTTGGAACTGCACCAACTGATAGCTCCACCATTCAATAAAAATACATATCCGGTTTGTGACTTAGAGTCATCCAGATTAGTGTCAAATCTTGCATCGACGTAAGCGTTTACGACGAGATCTTTGTCACCTCCATAAACGAGAAACATATCCTTAGTCCTTTTCAGGTATTTCGGGATGTTCTTGACCGCTGTCCAGTGATCCACTCCTGCATTACTTGGTACCTCCCTGCTAAACTAATAGCAAGACACACATTAGGTCTGGTACACAACATTGCATACATGACAGAACCTATGGCTGAAGCATAGGGAATGACTTTCATTTTGTCTCTATCTTCTGTAGTGGTCGGGCATTGAGTCTGACTCAACTTCACACCATGCAACACAGGCAAGAACCCCTTCTTTGCTTGATCCATTTTGAACTTCTTCAAAACTTTGTCAAGGTATGTGCTTTGGGAAAGTCCAATTAAGCGTCTTGATGCCTAATATATAAGCAGCTTCACTGAGGTCTTTCATTGAAAAATTCTTATTCAAGTATCCTTTTATGCTATTTAGAAATTCAGTATCATTTCCGATCAGCAATATGTCATCCACATATAATATCAGAAATGCTACAGAGCTCCCACTCACTTTCTTATAAATACAGGCTTCTCCAAAAGTCTGTATAAAACCATATGCTTTGATCACACTATCAAAGTGCATATTCCAACTCCGAGAGGCTTGCACCAGTCCATAAATGGATCGCTGGAGCTTGCACACTTTGTTAGCACCTTTTGGATCAACAAAACCTTCTGGTTGCATCATATACAACTCTTCTTTAAGATATCCATTAACGAATGCAATTTTGACATCCATTTGCCAAATTTCATAATCATAAAATACGACAATTGCTAACATGATTCGGACGGACTTAAGCATCGCTACGGGTGAGAAGGTCTGATCATAGTCAACTCCTTGAACTTGTCGAAAACCTTTTGCAACAAGTCAAGCTTTGTAGACAGTAACATTAGTGTCAGCGTGAGTCTTCTTCTTGAAGATCCATTTATTCTCTATGGCTTGCCTATCATCGGGAAGTCAACTAAAGTCCACACTTTGTTCTCATACATGGATCCCATCTCAGATTTCATGGCCTCAAGCCATTTTGCGGAATCTTGGCTCATCATCGCTTCCTCATAGTTCATAGGTTCGTCATGGTCAAGTAACATGACCTCCAGAACAGGATTGCCGTACCACTTTGGTGCGGATCTTACTCTGGTTGACCTACGAGGTTCAGTAGTAACTTGATTAGAAGTTTCATGATCATCATCTTTAGCTTCCTCACTTATTGGTGCAGGAATCAGTGGAACTGATTTATGTGATGAACTACTTTCCAATAAGGGAGCAGGTATAGTTACCTCATCAAGTTCTACTTTCCTCCCACTCACTTCTTTCGAGAGAAATTCCTTCTCTAGAAAGGATCCATTCTTAGCAACGAATATCTTGCCTTCGGATCTGTGATAAAGGTGTACCCAACAATCTCTTTTGGGTATCCTATGAAGACACATTTCTACGATTTGGGTTCGAGCTTATCAGGTTGAAGCTTTTTCACATAAGCATCGCAGCCCCAAACTTTAAGAAACGATAACTTGAGTTTCTTGCCAAACCACATTTCATAAGGTGCCGTCTCAACGGATTTCGATGGTGCGCTATTTAACGTGAATGTAGCCATCTCTAAATCATAAACCCAAAACGACAGCGGTAAATCAGTAAGAGACATCATAGATCGCACCATATCTAATGAAGTGCAGTTACGATGTTCGGACACACCATTACGCTGTGGTGTTCTAGGTGGCGTGAGTTGCGAAACTATTACGCATTTTTCAAATGAAGACCAAACTCATAACTCAAATATTCTCCTCCACGATCAGATCATAGAAACTTAATTTTCTTGTTACGATGATTTTTCACTTCAATCTGAAATTCTTTGAACTTTTCAAATGTTTTAGACTTACGTTTCATCAAGTAGATATACCCAATCTGCTCAAATCATCTATGAAGGTCAGAAGATAACGATACCCGCCACGAGCATCAACACTCATTGCACCACATACATCAGTATGTATAATTTCCAATAAGTCTGTTGCTCGTTCCATTGTTTCGGAGAACAGAGTCTTAGTCATCTTGATCATGAGGCATGGTTCGCAAGCATCAAGGGATTCATAATCAAGTGATTCCAAAAGCCCATCATCATGTAGTTTCTTCATGCGCTTTACACCAATATGACCTAAACGGCAGTGCCACAAAAAAGTTGCATTATCATTATTAAACTTATATCTTTTGGCTTCAATACTATGAATATGTGTATCACCACTATCAAGATTTAGTAAAAATAGACCACTCATCAAGGGTGCATGACCATAAAAGATATTACTCATATAAATAGAACAACCATTATTCTCTGATTTAAATGAATAACTGTCTCGCATCAAACAAGATCCAAATATAATGTTCATGCTTAACACTGGCACCAAATAACAATTATTCAGGTCTAAAACTAATCCCGAAGGTAGATGTAGAGGTAGCGTCCCGACGGCGATCACATCGACTTTGGAACCATTTCCCACACGCATCGTCACCTCGTCCTTAGCTAATCTTCGTTTAATCCGTAGCCCCTGTTTCGAGTTGCAAATATTAGCAACAGAACCGGTATCAAATACCCAGACGCTACTACGAGCATTAGTAAGGTACATGTCAATAACATGTATATCAAATATACCTTTTGTCGGATTTCGGGTTCCGGCAGACCCTTGAGGTTCGAACACTGGGGTGCGTGTGGAGATTCCGCCTCCTACCTACCTACACCCCTCCGCCATGCTAGGATCAAAGCTATGAAAAGAACAACACAAGGGACACAGGGTTTATACTGGTTCGGGCCACCGTTGTGGTGTAATACCATACTCCAGTGTGTGGTGTGTGGATTGCCTCTTGGGATGATGATGACGAACCATACAAGGAAGAACAACCTCGCGAGGGTTTGTTCTTGGCTGGGGGGATGAACTGATGGGGGGAGTCCAGCCACCTTTCTCTCTCTCTTTCTCTATGCTTCTAGCCTCTCTAACGAGCCTCTTTCTTCCTATCACCCAACCCCCTTGCTTTGTGGGTGGCTGGTCCTATTTATAGAGGCCCTGGTCCTCTCCCCAAATATTGAGCGGGAAGGGAGCCAACAATGGCAGGCTAATTTGAAAGGGAGACAACAAGTATCAAATATCCTGACAAAAGTAGTCTTCGCCTGCGCAAAGCTCTAGTGATGACGCCGTCTTGGGCTCCACGGTGACCTCCATCTCGTAGTCCTCCTGGTCTTGGTCTCGTTGCACCGAAATGGCAACCTTTGCCTGATGCCTCGGTACTCCGCGGCTGCGCTTGCCCCCTTTGCACCAAAGAGGAAAGGAGGATGCTGCGCGGGCTGGCACCCACCTGGCGCCCTGAGTCGTCATGGCTTGCATCACGGGCACCTCGCGAGGTACCCCGCCTTGATCTCTCCGCCTTCTCATGAGCCAGCCTGACGAGGCCGTGCCTGAGGAAGCTCCGTGTCGTCCGCCCCGCGAGGCTTGGCCCCTCGCGAGGGTCTTGAGTTTGTGTTGGTGAAGATGGGCCGTGCTGGGCCCCCCTTTGAGCCATGTCGCAGGCCGCAGGCAGGCAAGTCTGGGGAACCCCGTTCCCAGAATGCCGACAGTAGCCCCCGGGACCAAGGCGCGCTCGGACTTGGCCGTGCAGGGAGGCGGAAAGGGCAAGAGCGAAGCGCCGCGGGCCCTAACAGCCTGCGGCCTTAGGCACCGCGCGGCAGTTGATTGGACATGGGCGGCACTGTTCCCCCACGCCCTCCTTATCTTGCGCCTTGCTAGGCGGACCCGTAGTCGTACACAGCCGTCCCCCTTTTATCGCTCGAGCGCTTCCTGTCCTTCCTCCGCTCGAACCCTGGTTTCTGTTTTCAATTCAATCTCGAATCCTCCCCCCTTTCCTATCGCCATGGCCCCGACGAAGAAGGGAAGAGGGAAGAATCCTGTGTCTCCGCCTTGCCCGCCGCCGTTGGCGGCCCCCGCCGAGGGCCTGGGCAAGGTCAGCTTGGCTCTGGCCACCATCTTCAATGAATGCGGGAGGACGACGGCCTGGCCCGCGCCCCACTTCTCCATCGACAGGATAGCTACCGAGGTCCCATATTTTGCCGACGCCCTGTGGGCGGGTCTGGTTCCCCCCTTTTCTGATTTCTTCAATGTCGTGCTCTCCCACTATCGGATCCACATGATGCATCTAAGTCCTGAGTCCATCACCCTCCTTTCGGTCTTCGCCTTTGTTTGCGAAGCCATGGTGGGCATCCCTCCTTCGGTTGCCTTGCTGCGTCACTTCTTCTCGCTGCATCTTGTCGACCCTACCCAATGCTGGGCGTGCGTGAGCTTCATTGCCGCGCCTGAGACTGCGGCCTCTGGGATTGACTTCGGGATCCTCCTGCCCGCGGTTGGGTTCCGCGAGTGGTGGCTGTATGTGGACGCAGGGGTGCCCAGCCCCCTGCTATCGGAGCCGACCTCGCCTGCTATCCCCAATTCGGGTTGGGGCCAGGAGACACTCGAGAGCCCCCGGCTCGTCTTCGTCTGGCGCTGCTTCGCGCTCTTGAGGTCGCTTGGCGTGACAGCGCCCAAGGTGGTGAAGGAGTTTCTGCTATGCCGTGTTGCTCCCCTTCAGCGCCACTCTCGCCGGATGTGGGCCTTCCGTGGGCGCGAGGATAGTATGAGGCTCCAGGAAGAGGACCTGGCTCCTGAGGTGCTGAAGACGACGCTCTTGACCTTGGCTGGGGAACCCAACCCCGGCAGCGTCCGGCAGGGAGGGGCCTTGCTGTACCTCTGCTAGAGCAGGATCGACTTCATGAAGCAGATGCCCATCTTTGATGAGTGGGGGCTGCGCCTCGCCGGCCTCCAGGGACCTCGTGAGAATCCAATGGTGGTGACTGCCCTTCCAATCGGCCAAGGCGACTCTTCCTCAAGTGGCGGAGCAGGGAGGCACGAGGCGCCAGAGGCCGAGGGGGCTCCTGGCGTGGTGACGGCACCGGGCGAGGCTCACGAGGAAGCAGTTACCGGGGCCCGTACCGCTGAGGCTGAGGGTGACAAACAGCTGCCCTCTGTGCCTGCGACTGGGGCCCCTGAGGCTCCAGCTGCTTCTCTTGGGGAGGCGATTGGCGGCGCACATCAGGCAGGCGCCCCTGACGCTGATCGTCTTGACGCTCCATCTTCGTCGCAGGTCGATCCCTGCGCCCGACTCTTAGGCCACTTCCGCGTGGACTTTGGGCCTCTCCGGAAGAGAAGGGAGGCCCTGGGCGACGGTTACCCTTGTTGCCTGCTGAAGCGTAGAAAGTACTTCGCCACTGATGAGTAAGCCTTCTCCTTTCCCTGCTCCCGATCCTTCCGTTGCTCTTACTGACCCTTGCTCCGCAGGCCCCTTCCAACCGAGCTTGCTGAGATGGCTGAGGAGCCGTCCCCTTTGGCTTTGCCCCCTCCACCGTCATCGAGCGCCCCAAGCAGCGGAGCCCTTGTGGTGAGGGCGATCGAAGAGGCGAACCATCCCGAGGCGTATCGTGGCCCCGCGCACCTCGCGATCCTCCTTCGCGAGCCTTCTCGTGGCATAGCCAACCTGCCATGGGCTTCTCGCCTGGTCGTGGACTGCGATTGGCTGAGATGCTTCCTGCGCTCTTCTCCTGAGGTCGGGCTGGCCCCAGGCCGGGCTTCTGAAGCGGCGTGCCCGGCCGTCGCGAGGGTGCCAGCCCCCAGCCCCCAGCCCGGAGGGGGAGCGCTGACTTGCAGCCCCCGGCGCTTGCTTGGGGCAGATGATGGTGTGGAAGACGTGCTTGAGCGCGCTCGGGAGCGTCGCGCTTTCCGCCAAGGATTCCTTCGAAGGGCGACTAACGCAGTGAGCCTGCTTGGTGAGGAGCTTGCTGATGAAGACGCGCGCCTTGAGGCCGAGGGCCTGCGCCTGGCTGCAGAGAGGCGCGAGCTGGAGGGAGCCATCGCCCTTGCGCGCCGTCAGCGCGACCTTGATGAAGCAGAGGCCAAGGCGTCGTTGGTGGCCTCTCGGGAGGCCCGGTCTCGGGCTGCTGAGGAAGCTTGGGAGGTTGACCGGCGGCGAATGGCTGCAGAGGAGCGGGCTCGGGAGATCCTGGCCTGGTGCCACTCGCTGGAGGAGCAGGTGGAGCTGCGCGAGGCAGCCCTCGCGTCGATGAAGGTGGCCTCCGGTGACCCGGCGGAGCTCCAGAAGCGTGAGGAGGCGCTGACGCTGGAAGCCGCCGAACGTACCCGTGAGTACGAGCGTCTGGAGACGAGGGAGCTCTTGGTGACGCAGGCGGAGGACGATGTCGCTGCACAGGAAGCCCATGTCCTGGAGGAGGTCGGACGTCGGGTGGCGATGGCGCATTTGAACCTCGAGCACTCGTTCGAGGAGAAGCTGGGGTTGATCCGGGCCGAAGCCGAAGGCAGGACTGCTGCCCTGAGGGCCAAGCTGGAGGAGGTGACGCGGCGGGCCGATGCTTCCCGGGCCGCCCTTGAGGTGGCGCAAGGTGAGCTAACCACCTCCCAGGCTGAGGTGCTCCTTCTTCGCCAGCGGGTGAAGGAGGCTGAGGCCGTCGCGCGCCAGAACGCGGACGAGATACGTCAGCGGCAGCTCCTGGAGCATGAGCACAGCCTCATGCTCACCACGCTCCGGGAGAGGGCCAACGCGGCCTTGGGCAACATCTGCGAGGGGACCGTCGGCGAGCCGCACGCGGTTAACTACGCGGGCAATCTTCAATTCTTCACTGACGTGGTGACGCAGCTGAAGGCGCGGTCGATCAGGGCGGACAGGTTGGTGGAGGAGAGGAGCCGCGCCCTGCTCAGGCGCGCCTTTTCTCGTGTCTTCAGCCATCTCCGGAGCATGGATCCCCACTTTGATTTCGACGCCGCCATCGCCCCAATCCCCTTGGCCGTCCGAGGTGTGCTGGCACACTGGGTGGAAGACCATGTGGAGGCTCTTATCAGGGCCTTCGCCTCAGACAACAACGACGCGATCGTGACAACCAACGAGGGCAGCGTGATGGGCGGCCTTGACGCCGCTGGTGTCAACGCTGGCAGCGATGGCGAATTCAGCGACGCGAGCAACGGCCCCGATGGCGCTCCTGAGGATGCATTGGGAGATTCATTCAACTGATTGTGCATCGTTCCTGCTTACCCTGTATGAATAGAATTCAGGTTTTGGCCTGATAGCTGTGAGAGCATTTTGGAGGGGGAGCCCCTCATGTAAAACTTGTGTTCGTCGTATCAGTAGGAGCTACATTTCTCATGCGTCCGCGCCAAGTGGTTGGCTTAAGCGACGTGCTGGTCGGCTAATTTACCTTTGTCCCGTGCTGGCCCTGGGGCAGCCCGTAGGAGGCTGTGGTGCCCTGAGTGTTTCCTGATTGAATCCGTTGGACCTGCAGTAGGGGAGGCAGCTGAGGTGAAGTGGTAACCGAAGCGCGAGAAATTGCTCGAACGAGACTAAGCACCCCTTCCCCGAACACACGCAAATCTCAAATTCGAATCCAACTTGAATCCAGTAGGGGAAAAGGAAAACCAAAGGGAAGAGCAACGAAAGCAAATAAAAGGCCGCGTCCGGCACCTAGTCTAGTCTTGGACGTCTTCTCACCAGCACGGAGCTAAGTGCTGCCACTGGGCGTGGGAGGGAGCCCCAGGGCCTGAGGCCGGCACCCCTGAGACTCCAGGGCGTGTACAACCCCACTCATTATTACGTGAGAGTGTCACGGGGCGGCGAGCTTCACAGGCACTGGTCCTTGTTCACAGGTACTGGCCTTGCTTCATATCGCCAGATGAGGGCCCCGCCTTGCGCCACACTCTAGTGCCATCAGCAACGACCGGAAACCAGGACGCCGCTCGATGGGGTAGAGCGGTCGCCAGCGGTTCCCCCGACGACCACGGGTCCTCCGCCAGGGGCAGGCCCTGAGGCACCTCCCCAGCAGAGGGCCTACCTTCTGAGAACACCTTGCTCCGAACGCCGTAGTGGTGATGTCGGATCTCGGCCCCTCTCCTGCAGCCCCCTGCGCCCTCCTCCCGAGGGGTAGGAGACTGTGGGAGCGGGGCAGCTGCTTGCTGCGGCGACCTGCACCTCCTGCGATCCATGGTAAGCGTATACCTGCTCCTAACGAATTAGCGGTACCCGATAATCGTTGCCTCCAGCGTGGCCAGCGGGACCATTCCGGGGCTCCTGGAAAGGCTCAGCTTCTAGTGCCTCGTCCCCCCAGCTTGGGCTGAGGAGCGAGCCTTGTCCGTTCTCGTGAGGGTGTCCTTGGTCCATCATGAGGGGCACGTATTCCTCCGGCGCCGTCATCCCGAATGCCACACCGTAATGCCCCGCATGCCACGCGGTCCTACCTGACACGCCCACCGCGGGGTGGCACCACGGCCGCCCATTGGGGCCGTGGGTCGCGTCGAGTCCTTCTTCTTCGCGGACCAGGGGCGGGGGCAGCGCCGCCGCCGGTCTGGTGCTGACAGCTTCGCTGGCGTCGGGGTAGCCTTGGAGACCGCGGGCGCGCGCGGAGCCCCCGCGCGGGTTGCCCTGAGCTTGAGATGGGAGCTGGGTGGAGAAGGGGTGAGCCCCCAAGGCGGCGAAGCCCAGGAGCTCTGCCACTCGCTCCAGCAGCACGTCGTGGCCGCCCTCCAGCAGTCTGCACTGCAGCAGCTCTCGGGCCACCGTGAGCGCGGCCCTCGAGTTCGCCTACTCTCGGCGGGTGTACGGTGTCGTGGTAGCGGCGTGATTGGAGGCCCTTGCTGCCGACCACGCCTGCCGCGGTGCAAGAGTTGTCGAAGCCTGTCCGTGTCGCCCGCGGCCCGCAGCGCCCTGCGGACCGCGAGCTGCCTGGGGCACGGGGTCGCCCGAGGCGAGCGGTTCTGCGCGGGCGGGCCACGCAGCCCATGGGTCTGGGTTGCCCTCCTGGTCGCCGGGCATGGTGATGACGACGCGACTGGGCACGGAGCGGTGGAAGACGAATTCTGGCGCACCCCTACCTGGCGCGTCAAATGTCGGATTTCGGGTTCCGGCAGACCCTTGAGGTTCGAACACTGGGGTGCGCGCGGAGATTTCGCCTCCTACCTACCTGCACCCCTCCGCCATGCTAGGATCAAAGCTATGAAAAGAACAACACAAGGGACACAGGGTTTATACTGGTTCGGGCCACCGTTGTGGTGTAATACCCTACTCCAGTGTGTGGTGTGTGGATTGCCTCTTGGGCTGATGATGACGAACCATACAAGGAAGAACAGCCTCGCGAGGGTCTGTTCTTGGCTGGGGGGATGAACTGATGGGGGGAGTCCAGCCACCTTTCTCTCTCTCTTTCTCTCTCTCTTTGCTTCTAGCCTCTCTAACGAGCCTCTTTCTTCCTATCACCCAACCCCCTTCCTTTGTGGGTGGCTGGTCCTATTTATAGAGGCCCTGGTCCTCTCCCCAAATATTGAGCGGGAAGGGAGCCAACAATGGCGGGCTAATTTAAAAGAGGGACAACAAGTATCAACTATCCTAACAAAAGCAGTCTTCGCCTGCGCAAAGCTCTAGTGATGACGCCGTCTTGGGCTCCATGGTGAGCTCCGTCTCATAGTCCTCCTGGTCTTGGTCTCGTTGCACCGAAATGGCAACCTTTGCCTGATGCCTCGGTACTCTGCGGCTGCGCTTGCCCCCTTTGCACCAAAGAGAAAAGAAGGATGCTGCGCGGGCTGGCACCCGTCTGGCATCCTGAGTCGTCATGGCTTGCGTCACGGGCACCTCGCGAGGTACCCCGTCTTGATCTCTCTGCCTCCTCGTGAGCCAGCCTGACGAGGCCGTGCCCGAGGAAGCTCCGTGTCGTCCGCCCCGCGAGGCTTGGCCCCTCGCGAGGGTCTTGAGTTTGTGTTGGTGAAGATGGGCCATGCTGGGCCCCCCTTTGAGCCACGCCGCAGGCCGCAGGCATGCAAGTCTGGGGACCCCCGTTCCCAGAACGCCGACACCTTTCACTTTGCCATCCTTCTTATCCGCCAAATACTTGGGCCAGTTCTGCTTCCAATGACCAGTCCCTTTGCAGTAAAAGCACTCGGTCTCAGGCTTAGGTCTAGACTTGGGCTTCTTCACTTGAGCAGCAACTTGCTTGCTGTTCTTCTTGAAGTTGCCCTTCTTTCCTTTGCCCTTCTTCTTAAAACTGGTGGTCTTGTTGACCATCAACACTTTCCGCTCCTTCTTGATTTCTACCTCCACAGCCTTTAGCATTGCGAAGAGCTCAGGAATTATCTTATCCATCCCTTGCATATTATAGTTCATCATGAAGCATTTGTAGCTTGGTTGCAGTGATTGAAGAACTCTTTCAATGACACTATCATCAGGAAGATTAACTCTCAACTGAGTCAAGTGGTTGTGTTACCCAGACATTCTGAGTATATGTTCACTGACAGAACTGTTCTCCTCCATTTTGCAGCTGTAGAACTTATTGGAGATTTCATATCTCTCAATCCGGGCATTTGCTTGAAATATTAACTTCAACTCCTGAAACATCTCATATGCTCCATGACATTCAAAACGTCATTGAAGTCCCGGTTCTAAGACGTAAAGCATGGCACACTGAACTATCGAGTAGTCACCAGCTTTGCTTTGTCAGACGTTCTTAACGTCGTCAGCAGCATCTGCAGCAGGTTTGTCACCCAGCGGTGCTTTCAGGACGTAATTCTTCTGTGCAGCAATGAGGATAATCCTCAAGTTACGGACCTAGTCCATGTAGTTGCTACCATCATATTTCAACTTAGCTTTCTGTAGGAACGCATTAAAATTCAACGAAACAACAGCACGGGCCATATATCTACAACAACATAGACATGCAAAATACTATCAGGTACTAAGTTCATGATAAATTAAAGTTCAATTAATCATATTACTTAAGAACTCCCACTCATGAAAAGTGACATTGCCTTTGTTGCAATCAATAACAGCCCCTGCAGTATTCAAAAATGGTCTACCAAGGATAATAGACATACTATCGTCCTCGGGAATATCAAGAATAACAAAGTCCGTTAAAATAGTAACGTTTGCAGCCACAACAGGCACATCCTCACAAATACTGACAGGTATAGCAGTTGATTTATTGGCCATTTGCAAAGATATTTCAGTAGGTGTCAACTTATTCAAATCAAGTCTATGATATAAAGAGAGAGGCATAACACTAACGCCGGCTCCAAGATCACATAAAGCAGTTTTAACATAGTTTCTTTTAATGGAGCATGGTATAGTTGGTACTCCGGGATCTCCTAATTTCTTAGGTATTCCACCCTTAAAAGTATAATTGGCAAGCATGGTGAAAATTTTAGCTTCCGGTATCTTTCTTTTATTTGTAATAATATCTTTCATATACTTAGCATAATGATTCATTTTAAGCATGTCAGTCAAACGCATACGCAAAAAGATAGGTCTAATCATTTCAGCAAAGCGCTCAAAATCCTCATCATCCTTTTTCTTGGATGGTTTAGGAGGAAAATGCATGGGTTTCTGAACCCATGGTTCTTTTTCTTTACCGTACTTCCTAGCAAGGAAGTCTCTCTTATCATAACGTTGATTCTTTGATTGTGGGTGGTGCAATTGACTCCAGGACACGATCACGAACCCTAGCAAAAAACATGGAAATGGGGCAATATGTCCGATGTCGATGAACTCTCCCTCACAAAGCGAACGTACATCCACCACCCCGCTGGAGTTGAGGAGGATGAGGCGAAGCACGTCACGCCAGAGGAGTAGCTCGTCGTCGATGAGCTTGACGGTGCGAGCAGTCTGGAAATCAGGCGTGTAGGAGATGCGCCACCGGATATCACTCGCCATCCACAACGACGCCATGGACCAAGTGGGCACGAGCCTGACCATCTCCATGGCCATGCACCCGATCTGAGGGGGGCTACAATAGAATTTGCTCTTTGGGTGAGATCGTAGGATCAACCCCAAAATTCATATTTAAGCAATTCTAAAAATTCTAAAATTATTTGACAACATACCTCGGTGTATGTCTACAACTCCAAAAAGGTTCAACTCAAAACTCAATTTACAGGGAGAGATACAAAAACGAACTATGAATAGTGTCTACTTTGGGTGAATAGTATTTGACACTATTCATATCTGATTTTGTCTTTTTTGTTTCTATAAGTGTAGGTCGAATTAGGAGCTGGAACTTTTTGAGGGTATACATCAAACATGGATGTGTGTCTGCAAATATTTTCAGAATTTTTGAACATGTTTTGTATTTTCACAAAAAATGATCTCACCTAAAACCAGATCATATGCTAGTTTCCCCTGATCTTGAGGGTGGCGCAACGGCGTCATCTGCACGCCCCAACATCGATGCTTGTAGAGTTTAATGTCGTAAATTCGATCCCCGTTCACGAAAGGTGTCACGGCTGCTGAACTAGATTCTAGTACTTCTGGTAAGGCCGGACGTGCCACTACATTTTCTGGCTGTGAACCGATTATTTGGCCTCCATTCTTTCCACCCTGATTCCGAAGTCGTCTTTGCTTGCTTTGCTTCACAACAATCCAGCTTCATGTCTCACCAGTGACAACTGCCTAGGAGAAAAGAAAACCATCTGGTCCAAGATTCAAAGTACATGCTAGCGTGCTGCTAGCGTAGCATCATAGTCGTGTATTTCCGGATGCCTCTCATCCCTATAATTACAGTACGTGAACTGCTAGGTAGCAGAGGCCCTCCGATCTGCCCTCCATCTTGCCAAAACTAAAATAAGAAGATCTGCTCTCCATGATTGAATTATCTCAAGACGTTTGTGTACATAAACGACATAGTTTAGCATCCACCATACTTCGCCTGATCTCTCACTTTCGAAGTTGACTACTAGACTGACCTGCGACACCCTTGGTTTGGCCTTGCTCGAATCAGCCACAACGGTACTTATAGCTTTCAGACCAACTCTGCTTTAAAGAAATCCTACCAAATCTGTACTATTGATACATGTAACGTTGCTATGGTGAATAGAAAACTGGACGTGACATAAAAGCCCAACACACACTCAATCAGTTTATGATGGATCCCACATAGATTGTCCCTCCAGCTTATGATGGATACCATCCAATCAGGTTCGAAACAAATTTGGTATACTCGTTGGCGGTGCTAAATTGTATGTAACATGATTCGCAAGATCAAGGTAGTAAATGGAGATGACAGAAATAAATGATGTACTGCCCCCTCCTGATCACAAAAACAACATTTCTTGTTACCATGTCAGTTAGGCTTAGCAAGTTTATCTTTGATAAGGACTACCCCCTTCTGCAAAAATCACATAAAAACTTTGATCTTGGAAGGGACCTCGGTTTTCCAAATGTGTTTTCTGCGGATAATAGGTCTGAATCTATATGATCCACATGCATAGACTTCACAGTGAAGATACCATTAGTGGTTAACCTTCACTGAAACAAAATCTGACATATGAGTTAGGTTAATCAACATCAACTTAGAAACCAAATGAATCCACTTAGTCCCTTTGTCACCCAGTAAATCCCTACAGATGTTCAAAGGGCTAGCCCCAAGGACAGATGCCATCGAACCCGCCTCTCTGAACACAATATTATACAAGGTCATGTATTGTAGAGTTAATGAAGTATCACTTACGCAGGTACCTTCCCAAAAACTTTTCAATTGGCCATCACCGACCTTAAAGGAACCTCTCTTAAAAAATGATGACTTGACCTTGATCAAGTCCCTCCAAACAGTGAATCGGTAGGCTTAACATCTACTTGAGATAAGGTATTGGAGTTCAGGCATTTGTTATGCAGTAACTTTTGCCAACACCTTCCTCGTTAAGTAGCTTATATAGCCATTTGCTAAGTAAGCATTTGTTTTTTATTTTGAGGTTTTCAATGCCCAAGTCGCCTTGATCCTTAGGCCTACACAAAATATCCCATTTAGAAAGCATGTACTTCCGCTTCTACTCCTCACATTGACAAAAGAATCTATACCGGTAAAAGTCTAACCTTTTCAACACCCCTTTAAGTTTCTTGAAAAAGGATAGCATGAACATCACAAGTTTCATCACAAAGGTTGTGCGAGCATCTACACCCAATTGATCGTCCTCCTTGTCACCAGTGAGCCATCTCTCCTCTTCTAGTCATCACATTGGTTCTGCTGCTCTGCTTCTCTCCTCACTCAAGGAGAAGCTGAGGTGGGCCGGGCTCAATTCGTTTGGGTCGGCTAGGACATTCTGGATCGGAAAAGATCAGCTCACGACAAAGATTAAATTTTCCATCCAATCCATCTACGAAAATCTTGCTCACGATGGGCTTGAGCATTTGAGATGACACTTGTGATGAATACAAAAATCCCTCTTATCAAGATGTTCAAATGGATGATAGTGCAAGTACCATTGCAAGTTAGGCAGTATGAACCAACAACAATGACCTCTAAACCAAACCACCAAAACGCTCTTTAAATTTCACATTATTTGCCGCAACAGGATTCATTTATGAAGAAACAAAAGGGTGGCCACTTAAATCAACCACATGATTTTTTATGATAACATTAGCAGCTTAAGAATATAATATAGAATGGATGTGGCAAAAAACCCTATGGGTGCATATAATCTGGCAAGTTACCCGTCATCTTTGTTTTCTATACAGTTGCTGACAATGGCCCATAAAAGAATGAAGTGCGGAGAGATGTTGCTCGTCTGGCTACAACTTTGGGGGTGAGTGCAAGAGGGCATAAGCAATGAGAAACATGAACAGGTCAAGCACTACCTTGTGTCCCATGACGTTCTTGTGTTGTCCTATTCCTCAATGCCTCCCAAGCATAGACATGAAATGCGCTTTACAAGGACACCGTGGGCGCTCAATCTCACATTCATTAGCAAGACAATCTACATGAACTTGCATAGAGGATTAGTATGTTGACATAGATATGTATCTCCTTAGTGCCAAAATCCAGGCCAGATAAATTTCTCTCGATTGATGAAACACCCATTCTCTGTCAACTTTAAATATAGGGCAGAGTCTTCAAGTGAATCTGGTCCAATCCAACGACCATGGGAATAATGCAACAATGTGACGAGATATTGACATAGTTATTTATGTGATATCATGTCACTAGCTAGCATCAAATGTGGTGAGCACTCTATAGTCCTTGCCAAGAACATGGTAGTACAATTGCATGTTAGGTATGAACCAACAATTAGTGACATTTAAATCAAACCACCAAAACTCTCTTTAATTTTTACATTATGTCCGCAACATGTTACATTTGCATAGAAACAAAAGGGTGGCCAGATGAATCAGTCACAGAATTTTATTACAACATTAGCAACTTGAGAACACTCCAAAATGGAAGTGGTAGAAAAACTATGTGTGTGTATGGTAAGGGCATCTCTAGTAGATCCCCAAAAGATATATTTGAGTGAATCCTTTTGTTTAGAGGATTAAACATCATCTAGCAGATCCTCTAAAAAGTTTAGTGCCTCAAAAATTAGCCTTTGATCTCTTAAACTTCGCCTCTCTAGCCCATTTTTGCTCTAGAAGTGGGCACTCCCGGTAAACATGAGGAGACTACTCCCCCCCCCCCCCCCCCCCCCCGCGCATACATGGTATGGTGACCGGTGCACTGGCGGATGGGCCCGACTCCAGCTATAAAAACCTAGCACCGCCGCCCATGAAGCTTAGCCTACTGCTCCACACCCATTTTCGTTGTCACCACCCTTAATTTGGGCCCTCTCCAACTGCCTTCCTCGAGGTTGTGACCACTTGTCAAGCTCCGCAGCCTCTAGAGCCCTGCGACCTCCGGTCAAACTCAACCGCCTCCAGAGCCCTTTGCCACCAAAATACCCCTTTGATCGTCCTCATCATCACCAGCGAGCCATGTCTCCTCTTCCATTACACTAGAGACAATATCATCTAGACTAGAGCATTCTAGATTGGACAAGATTAGCTAACGACAAAGATTAAATTTTCCATCCAATCCATCTAAGAGAATCGTTCTCAATGGGCTTGAACCACTTGTGATGAATAGTCAAATTCCTATTATCAAGATGTGCAAATGGATTATAGTAGTGTACGTCCATGTACCACTTTTTCATCTCAGAGGCAAACTCTTGTGGATCTTGAGGCTTGATTCAGATTATTTCACTTATAGTTATACATAACGCGAGTAGCTTGCATCATATTTGACTTTGATGTGAATTGTATTTCCAATGATGACCGCACTTGTTTTGCCGTTGTCATAGTCTTTGCTTGTTCACGAATGGGTGGGTCAATACTTCCCAACAACCATACAATTAACCTGATTCTAATTTGATCATCAGCGGAGCCTCTTCCTTTGACATCTTTCTCTTCATCGACAAGAAGATCATCATGTCGACGTGAACTTAAAATTGGACGAGCACAATGAGCCAACTAATATAGTTTCCTAGCACCAACAATTTATTTAGGTTAGGCTCAAGAGTATGCTCGAGGGCTTCGAGAATCACTTATAGCTGTTAGTATTGCTGAAACATTTTTCCGAGCATTTCACACGGTTGACAACACTAGAGTCTCACAAATCTCGTCTTCAATTTTATCTCTCATACAGTCCAAGTCACAACTAGTTCACAAGTTTCACCAAGGACTCAAGTTCCAGTAAGATACACTTGCTTTTTCTCGATCAAGAAAATTCCATTAAATCATTATATCAACATGGTACAACCACTTACTAATAGTGAGCGAGAATAACTGTACTTGAGAAGGTAGTAGCAGCACGCGCAACAACTTCATGGCGACAGATGCACATCTAACCATACAGATTGGCAACACAGTAGGTGGCACCAGGCATAAATCCGATGGTCTTGGGCGGCGGCAGGGTGGTCGACGGACAACACAGTTGGGGGTCAACGGCGATGGATGCTCTCTCGGTGACACCACCACTTACAGCTCACGGAGTCACAACACCGTGCTCACTCGAGTTGGGGTAATATTGCACAGGATTGACCTGCTCTAATGCCATATCATGAGACTTGGGGATTTGGTGTTGGGATTTGAGAGGAGAGAGAGAGATGAACAACGTTTTGGGAGAATTTCCACGATCTGATGCCCGCTTGCTCTCTCTGTTGCTTCTCTTATTTTTCTGCGCATCTATACGTTTTTAGTTCCGATAGAACTTTAGCTCATCATATCAGTACACACACTAATAGAAATACATGTTTAGCATTATCTAAAACACGAAGGATTTGTGAGCCAACTACTCTATTTGATCGAGCTGCAGCAACCGCGAAGAGTGGAAGAGGATAGAAGCGGTGAGCAACATGGACAAGCCAGGCACTCCCTTGTGTATGCTGGGGCTTGTGTGTTGTTGTATTCCTTGATGCCTCCCAAACATATACATGAAATTTGCTCTATTACTACACCGCGGCTGCCCAATCTCACATCCTTTAGCAAGACAATCTACATGAACTTGCAAAGATGATTGATTGGTATGGTATACATGGATATGCATCTCTTCACTGACAAAGTTCAGGTAAGGTTAATTTCCATCGTCTGTTGAACCACCAGCTCTCCTTTGTCATATTTAAATAAGGGCATAGTCTTTAAGTGAATCTGGTCGAATCCAAGTATCCAACAACCATGGAAATGATGCGGCAATGTGAAAAAATGGCAGTGATTTATGAGCTATCATGTCACCAATTGGCATCAAATGCGGCGAGCACTCAATAGTCCTTTCTCCTTTGCCCAAGAATATGCTACTCCCTCCGTACTAGCGCAGTCAATTACGAAAATCAAATAATCCCAAAACACTTACACGTGATCGCGATGCATTAACTCCCCGTCTCGTTCTCTATTTATTACCACGGAAAAAGGAATCACCCAATAGAGAACATGGGATGTGTATGCCTTCAATGACTTACTACCTAGCATTATGGCATGCAGTGGTCAATTCTCTGCATGCAATGGTATGAATTAGCGAATAAACATCAAGTTCTCTCATTTTTCCCTCAGCCTTGGTCGCCGTGCACAATCTAAGATGCCCAAATGCACCAGTACGGAGGAAGTAGTGCCCATTGCAAGTCATGTAGTATGAACCAACAATCAGTGACCTCTAAACCGAGCCACCAAAACTCTCTTTAAATTTTACATTATTTGCCTCAGCAGGATACACTTGCAAAGAAACATAAGGGTGGCCACTTGAATCGAAACACTAGCAGCTTAAGAATACTACAAAATGGATGTGGCAAAAAAAACTATGGGTGTATATTATCTGGTAAGTTGTCCATCATCTGTGTTTTTTCTATACAGTTGCTGACGGTGAGCAACATAAAAATGAAGCGCAGAGAGATGTTGCTCATCTGCGTGTATATACTCTCTTGTATTTTTTTCGATAAAGGGCGCTTTTATTATCTCAAAATATAGCATCAAGCCGATACAAAGCATTTAGAGTATCACTCAGCCTCTGCGTAACTAGAATGCACACAGCCAAACACCAAAAATCTGATAAAAAGGAAAGAAAAAAACGACAATTCGGCAACGGTAGAGTCATATAAACCGACACTATGCCTATGTCGAAACGGTTGGTGGACCGATCCGGAGATTATGCTGCCATCCATGTTGGGTAAAAACATTCTGTAGCCACCTGCTCCAACCGTGTACACACCGCCTTAAATAGCGGTTGGTACTCCGCACGTTGTAGCATAGACCGTTTTATATGCTTATTTGTTGACCAGCTGTCTTTCATGCATGGAGGCCCATCATCATCAAAAACCATTACCGGAATTATCGACAGCAGCTAGGTGCACATAACCACTTGAATAAATACTGACTGCTCATTCTTACCACCGATCAACTCATAATTGTGCACGAGCTTGACACTTGCATCTGTGACAACTGATCCCACGGGTTCTACATTCTTATTAGCCCACTTCCTCACATTTTTATTCGTCACATACTTCAGAGCACGCTAAAGTGTAACCTTCTTTGGGTCTTTGAGTCTGCCTTCAGTCATTTTCAAAGCATTGTTAGACTTGCAATGAGAAACTCCAAATTGAGAACTGTATAATAGTAATTGTATATGATTTTGATTATAAAAAATGTAAGAGTTGACAGCAATGCCACCAACATGGGAAACCCATTTCATATTGTTTGCTATTTTTTTAAATAATACATTTTTAAATTAATTTTCAAAAATATTACGCCAAAATTATTTTTGAAGCCAATAGGGTCCAGTCGGCCAGTAGGAAGCCGATAGGTGCCTGTCGACTACCAGATGGCCGATTGGGGATCTAGTCGGCCAGCAGCAAGCCGACTGGGACTAGTCCTAGTCGGCTTACTCCTGGCCGATAGGTGCACGTGCCCATTTTTTTTACTGTTTTTTATTTTAGTTGTTATTTTCTATTTATTCTAGCTATCAAATGAATTTGGTTTGTGTTGAAACTTTTTGCATAAATTACTAGCAATATTAACAAGCCACATATAAATTTTCATAATTTTTGGAACATCACATATTTACAATAGTATTTGATAGCTTCTGGTGAATATAGATAGGGTCTAAATTTGTTTATCCAAATTGATTTTTTTATTTTTATAAATGTTAAAATATTGAGGAGAATGGTTTAAACATTTTTGTGAAAAAATTTGAGAAAACTTTTTTGGCTTTTGCATTAACCCAACTTTGAAATTCAAGTTGCAAATGCAAAAGCCAAAAAAAATTCTCAAATTAGTTCACAAAAATGTTTAAACTATTCTCCTCGATATTTTAAACCCTATCTATATTCACCAGGAGCTATCAAATACAATTGTAAATATGTGATGTTCAAAAAATTATGAAAATTTATATGTGGCTTATTAATATTGCTAGTAATTTATGCAAAAAGTTTCAACACAAACCAAATTCATTTGATAGCTAGAATAAATAGAAAACAACAACTAAAACCAAAAATAGTAAAAGAAAAATGGGCACATGCACCTATCAGCCAGCAGTAAGGCGACCATGACTAATTGGCTTATGCAAGCCAATTAGTATCCTGTCGGTCTCCAATCGTCCATCTGGTAGCCGACAGGCACCTATCGGCTTCATCCTAGCCGACTAGACCCAGTCGGCTACCATATGGCCGACTATGTATTATTTTTGAAAAAAATAATTTTGGTGTAATAGTTTCTGAAAATTAATTAAACATGTATTATTTTTTTATAAAAAAATCATATTGTTTCTGATCTTAAAAGGTATACTACTACTACTACTACTACAACAACTAAGCATACTATGCCCAACTAATATAGTTTTCTGTCCCCAACAATTTAATCGGGTTAGTCTCAAGAGTACACTTGGGGGCTTTGAGGATTGTTTGTAAATGTTATTGTTTACTGAGCATTTCATGCAGCTAGTCAACCCTTACCAAGAAACTTATCTTTAACTTTATCCCACACAAGTTTCACAAGGACTTAAGTCATAAGGTATGCTTGTACTAATAGCATGTAGAGACTGAACTGTACTTGTACTCCACACCGTAGCCAAATCCTGGTGATGTACTACCTCTGCTCCTTTTTATTCCACATATAAAATTTGTCTGAAGTCAAACTTAATAATGTTTGACCGATTTTATAGTAAAAAATATCAACATTCATATAGATGCGCCATGAATTCAATTTTCATATTGTATGACTTTAGTATTGTAGATGTTGATATTTTTTATATAGATATGATCAAACTTTATGAAGTTTGACTTTAGACAAATCTTACTCCCTTCGTTTCCTTATACAAGGCCACAAACTCAAATTACAGGTACCTAGATAAAATTTAATGACTACTTTACAAGCCAACTTTTCTTCTTATTAGCTGGGATCATTAATGCGTCCGCATGCATGCAACGAAGGAATAAGAAGGAAGTAGCGCAGTGTCTCTACATGCATGCAAGTATTAAACAAGTTGCTAGTATGAAAAAACATCATTTTGCTTTGGTTACTGTTAGTGGCATCATATAAATATAAAATGTATTTTTTTATAATGACCTTGTATAAGGAAATGAAGAAAGTATATGCGAAATAAAAAAGAATCAAAGGGAGTACTAAGTATACGCACCAGTATCAATCAGCTAGCCTTGCAATCAATTGGATACCAGCTATCCGGTGGGCCGGCTAGTACAGTGGCACTTGCAGCCTAAAAGATCGGCAATGCGGCAGGCACCAGCAGACACAAATCTGACGTCCCGCATGTGCCAGCCCGACGGACAACATAGTTGGGGGTCGACGACGATGGATGCTTCCCCTGATGTTGCGCAGAACTTAGAGCAATTCTAATGGGTCGACCCAAACGGACGACGATTTCGTCCGTTTTTGTCTGTTTGGATCGGCCGTTCGTTTGGTGTTCGCTTTTTTTTAGATTTGGTCAGCAGCGGGCCCAACGCGCCGATCCATATGTACCGGCGTGGCCGGCTGGCCGCCCAATATTACATTGATTTGCATTCAAACATATTGTCAAATAACATAGTTTACCGAATAAAATATTATAGTTTTACAAGCCGGAAACAAATAAAAATGTTTCGCATAGTTTTACAAACGAATAAAAAAAGATACATCTATTGGTTGCCAACATGAGTCCACATATGCTCAATCAAATCATTTTATAGCTGCACATGAGCTTCTCAATCACGCATGTCTTCATGAAATTGGGGTGATCTGTTCAAATGTTGCCGCTGCTCCATGCTCAGGCAAAATTTTCTCACCCTGAAACTGAAATCCTTGATCATACAGACGTTCGGGCGCTCGTCTTCTATGATCATATTGTGCATGATCACACAAGCAGTCATCACCTCCCATAGTTTCTGCGTGCTCCAGGTATTAGCAGGATACCAAACGATGCCCCATCGAGATTGCAAAACACCAAAGGCACGCTCGACATCCTTCCTAGCACTCTCTAGCTCTTGGTCAAATCTTTTCCTTTTCTCTCCGACAGGGTTGGGTATTGTCTTGACAATAGTGGTCCACTGAGGATAGATACCGTCACCCAGGTAGTATCCTTTGTCGTAGTTGTGTCCGTTGACAGTAAAGTTCACCGGTGGGATGTTGCCTTCGGCAAGCCTAGCAAACACCGGCGAGCGCTGAAGCACATTGATATCATTGTGTGATCTAGCCATGCTATAAGGGCATATTTATCCCTTAGTAGTTTTGATGATTGACGACAATCCTTTTGCGGACTAATCGTGTGCATTGAGTATTTCAGATATATCATGTCTAGGCACAAGACGATTTGGTGCCCCTCGAAGACTATTGAAGACGGGTTTCTCTACGTTTCTTTTCGGTGGTTTGAGTCGTAGGAAACCCATACTATTAAGAGGGGGTCCGCGTTGAAAAGGTTTGGGTGGAATCAACACGTACACATCTGTTCCTTGTTGCACCACCTTTTCGTTGACCCTTTGGGGCATCCTCCGTTTCTCCGTGCCTCTGCAAAATGAAGAACTCCTACTATTGCTGAACTGGGGCATGCGATAGTACTGCTCTCTGGAGCGGTAGTACCGCAGGCCCCTGTGGTAGTACCAGCCTCTGACGCGGTAGTACCGCTCCTGATGAGCGGCAGTACCATGGCCTCAGGCCAGGCTCAGCGGCTCGAGCGGTTATAGGGGCGGATGTAATTTTTTACATCCACGCCCTACACGGTAGTACCGCGCCACGGGCGCGATAGTACGGCGAGCTCTGGGCAGGCACGACAACATGAGCGGAAGTAGGGGCAGATGTAATTTTTTACATCCGCACCCTACGCGGTAGTACCGCTCCGGGCTTGCGGTAGTACCGTGTCGGATTTTTGCATGGATCGGAACTCAACGGAAGTAGTCACGGATGTATTTTTATATGTCCGTGCCTTCCTAGTGTAGACCAATCCTACCTTGCGGTAGTATCGCAAGGGGGAGCGGTAGTACTGCGCCAGCGGTTCTACACCCTTGGCTTCCTTGCCTTAGGTCTGGCCTAGCTTCTGCCACGACAGCAGTAGTACCGCAGGGCCTTGCGGTAGTACCGTGGGTTCGTGCGGTAGTACCGCTCGTCGCGGGCTGAGTAAGTGGATAATGGTTGGATTTGCTTTTTTACTATAAAAGTTGAGTCTTCTTCTCCGAGTTGACTACCTCTTCCACCCCAAGCTCCATTGTTGCTCCAAGCTCCATTTTCGCCCGATCTCTCTCCCTAGCCGACCAAACTTGTTGATCTCCTAGGGATTGGTTGAGAAGGCCTAGATCTACACATCCACCAAGAGATATTTGATTCCCCCCACTAATCCCTCGCGGATCTTGTTATTCTTGGGTGTTTGAGCACCCTAGACGGTTGAGGTCATCACGGAGCCATACTCCATTGTGGTGAAGCTTCGTGGTGTTGTTGGGAGCCTCCAATTAAGTTGTGGAGATTGCCCCAGCCTTGTTTGTAAAGATTCGGTCGCCGCCTTCAAGGGTACCAATAGTGGAATCACGGCATCTCGCATTGTGTGAGGGCGTGAGGGGAATACGGTGGCCCTAGTGGCTTCTTGCGGAGCATTGTGCCTCCACACCGCTCCAACGGAGACGTACTTCCCCTCAAAGGGAAGGAACTTCGGTAACACATCCTCGTCTTCACCGACTCCACTCTTGGTTATCTCATCCCTTTACTCGTGCAAGCTTATCTTATGTTGCATCCCTTGCTTGCTTATTTACTTATTGTTGTTGCATCATATAGGTTGCTCACCTATTTGCATATCTAGACAACCTACTTTGATGCAAAGTTTAAATTGGTAAAGAAAAGCTAAAAATTGTTAGTTGCCTATTCACCCCCCTCTAGTCAACTATATCGATCTTTTCAATTGGTATCAGAGCCTCGTCTCTTTATTAAGGACTTTACCGTCCGAAGAGTACGGTTGACACCATAGACGGTGAGGAGGAGCACCCCGGTGTGATTCCGTCCTTGTCTACGGCCGATGGGGGAACCTCGGTCTCACATGAGGAACTCAATGTGGCCTTGGACACATTTAAAACCTCCATGACGGCCGAGGTCAAAGGCGTGCTTAAGGATTTTCTTGATGGTCTTAAATTGTCCACCGCACCATTGGAAGTGGTTGATCCCACTAACAAGGTGACGGTTGCTAACTCCGACAAGGGGGAAGCTTCTAGTGATAAAGTTCCTTTGTCTAGTGGTAAAAGTGGAAATGGCATCTTTGCCCATGTGGAACCTCCACTTACCTACGAAGGATCGATTCCCTCCACTCATTTAAATCATGCCGGTTATCCTTTTAAGATTGTGAAAAATGAGGATTTTGACGCTTGGGTCTATCGCTTTAAACGTCATTTAAATCATGTTAATACTAACCTTTGGAGAATTATTGAGCAAGGTTTCTATCTGCATGACCCAAGCAACTTCACCCCAAGAGAAGCCGCGGATCATCAATTCAACGAGAATGCTCTCTTCATCATCCAAGATGCAATCCCTCCCGAAGATATTGCGCATCTCCGACCATTCACCGTGGCAAAGGAAGCATGGCACCATGTTGTTTCCCTTTACAAGGGAAGCGCAAGCATTCAACGCTCCAACTATGAAGTGGTGCAAGATGAAGCCGATGAATTTGCTATGAATGAAGGTGAAGAACCTCGTGAGCTCTACCGGAGACTAACCACACTCACGGTCTCACTCCGAGATCATGGGAGCAAGGATACAAATGACAATTGGATCAAGCAGAAATTTATCAAAGCCATTATGCCTTACCATAAGGCCATGTCCTCCGTCATCCGTCTAAGGCCGGACTTCCACACCTTGTCCTCAAGCGAAGTGTTGGATGAGTTTGTGGCAATGAGTATCTTGGACAAGACCGCCGACAATGCGGTATTGCGTTCTCAAAGAGCCAAGAAGCCCAACCTTGCTTTGAAGGCCACGGCTAGTGTGGAAGAAGAGGAGGAAGATGAAGAAGAGGAGAGCAACCCCGAGGATACAAAATATGATTATCATGAGCACATGGCTCTCGCTTCAAGGCAATTTTGGAGCAAGAAGAACTCAAGGCCCAACTTCAACAAGAGCAACTCAAGTGGCACCAAGAGCAAGCAACGTGTGAGGACTTGCTACAATTGCGGCAATGTGAGCGACTTTGTTGCGGAGTGCCCCTATGAGAAGAGGGAAGACAATGGTGGAAAGCTCATCCGGAAGGACAAAGCCAAGTCTTTCCCCAACAAGAACCACTTCACCAAGAAGGCTCCTCCCAAGGGATTGGTGGCACAAGAAGAATACAATGAGGATGATGATGATGAAGATGGCCAGACGGTTTCCATGTCCTCATGGCCATTGCGACAACACCACGGGTGTCCCTCTTTGACTCACCCAATGAGAACATCACCACCAAGTGCCTCATGGCTAAAGCCACCAACAAGGTAACCCCCAACATCAAAACTACCATCATTACTCATCCTTCTTTGACAGATTGCATTGATGAAAGTGGGGGGTCCAACATGGAGGAAAATGAGTTTGAGTCTTTTATGAGTAAGCGTAAGGGTAAATCCAAGAAGCACTTCGTTGCTCTCTTGGAACAACTTGGTGAAGCCAATGACATGATCGAGGCTCACGAAGACACCATCTCTAAGATGGAGGGGCATAGTCGTGACTATGCTGATGAGATATCGGATCTCTCTAATGCTCTTGAGGAGGAGCGTGGTCATCGCTTGGCTCTTGAGGAGTCTCACAACGATGACCATGCTAAATTAAAGAAAGATCTTGACCATGCTCTTGTTGTGTCTCGTGTGCTAAATTCCGAGAAGGCCAAACTTGGTGTTGATCTTAATAGACTCAAGGAGGAGTTTGATATCCTTGACAAGGCTCACAAGGCCTTGAATAGTACTCATTCTAGTCTTAAAGAGTCTCATGATCAACTCCAAGTGAGGCTAACCAAGGAGAAAGCCACTTTTCCTCATATGGTTTTAATTGATAATGCAAATGCTACTAACCCTTATTGTGAGCATGTGCATCTTGTTAAGGAGAATGCAAAGTTGAAGGAGCAACTTGAGAAAGGCCTTGTGTCGTGCATACAAGGTGAGAAGAACCTCAACGATCTTTTGAGCAGTCAAAAGGAAGTTGTGGCCAAGGAAGGGATTGGGTTTGCACCCAAGTCCAAGAACAAGAAGAAGAATGACAAGGCCAAACGACCTCCTCCTCTCATGCAAACTTTTATCAAAGAGGGAGAGGGTGCCTCTAAGGAGAAGAAGAACAATGTGAAGGGTGGTGGTGTCAAGAAGGGCAATGCCGCCCCTTCCAACAACGCCGGTGACTTTAACCCTTCCTATGTGTTATGCCGTGCTAGCGATGAGCATGTTTATGCTAAATTTGTCAGTTCTCCTTATGAGTACATTGAATGGTCTATTTGGGTTCCTAAGACCCTTTTCACTAACATCAAAGGACCCATTACAAAATGGGTACCTAAAATCAAGCATTGATCTCTTGTAGGTGTTTGCTTCCGGTGGGGGGTCATGGTTGCTCGATAGTGGAGCCACTAATCATATGACCGGAAAGCAAGGACTTGGTGGTGGACATGCAAAAGATTCCATCTATGCCCACCAATGTCGAGTGGGGTGATGCCTCATCCTCTAAGGTATTGGGGCTTGGCAAGGTTGTCATTTCTCATGATCTCACGATCGAGAAGGTCATGCTTGTTGAGACCCTTGCATACAATTTACTTTCCATTCATCAACTTGCAATCATGGGCTTTGCCACTTTCTTTGATATTGATACCGTGGCCCTCTTGTGGAGCAGGACTCTTAAATTAGCCTTTGTTGGGCATGTTGAGAACGGTCTTTATGTGATTAACTTTTAGGCGCGACCCACTAAGACCGCGACATGCCTAATGGCTAAAGTTGGCATGGGATGGCTTTGGCATCACCGTTTAGCCCATGTCAATATGAGATCTTTACAAAGTCTTCTCAAGGGGGACCATGTCCATGGACTAACAAATGTCAGTTTTGCCAAAGATCGTGCTTGCAGTGCTTGCATTGAAGGAAAGCTACATGAGAAGGCTCACGCTCCCACGACTATCATTTACTCAAAGAGGCCTTTGGAGCTCCTTCACTTGGATCTCTTTGGGCCTCCATCCTTTGATAGTCTTGGGGGTAGAAAGTATTGCTTGGTGATTGTGGATGACTATTCAAGATACACTTGGGTGTACTTCTTCAAGAGGAAGAGTGAGACCCAACAAACCGTCATTGACTTTGCAAATGAAGCTCAACATTAACACAATGCAAAGATCTTGACAATAAGAATTGACAATGGCAGCGAGTTCAAGAACTACACCTTGGATGAGTTTCTTAGTGATGAGGGGATCAAACATCAATATTCCGCACCTTACACCCCTCAACAAAATGGTGTAGCAGAGAGGAAGAACCAGACATTGATTGATGCGTCAAGAACCATGACAGCGGAGTTCAAGTCTCCATACAACTTTTGGGCCGAAGCCATCAACACCGCGTGTCTTGCATCCAATTGTCTCTATCTCCGCAAAGGCTTGAACAAGACTCCATATGAGATACTCACCGGTAACAAGCCCAACCTCAAGTACTTCCGGGTGTTCGAGTGTAAGTGTTTCATTCTCAAGAAAGGTGTTCGTTTGTCTAAATTTGAGGCTAGAGCTCATGAGGGCATATTTGTTGGTTATGCTACAAACTCTCATGCTTACCGTGTCCTCAATAAGTCCATGAGACTTATTGAGGAGACGTGTAACATGGAGTTTGATGAGAATAACGGCTCCCAAGTGGAGCAAAGTGGTACTTGTGATGTAGGTGATGAAATTCCTCCCCAAGCCATAAGAAGAATGAGTGTTGGTTTTATCCTACCCATTGAGGAACCCCTTGTGGCCGAAGGAGAAGTACAATGTTCCACTCAAGTGGAACCATCACCAACCCAAGACCCACACGCTTTCGAAGAACAAAGTGAAGGCCCTCAACCTCGTGAACAAGACCAAGGGCAAGATCAACCTCAAGATGGTGTTGAACCACCAAGTGATGCCCAAGGTCAAGTTCTCCCCTCCGAGTAAGTTCAAGATCAAGAACAACCTCAAGACGACACTCAAGATGATCAAGTAACCGCTCCTCAACTCTCTCCTGAGGAGGAATTGGAGCGTCGTGCCGCCAAGATTGCATCCAAGCTATCTACCAAGGGTCATCTCATGACAAATGTTCTTGGAAGCATAAGAAAGGAGGTAAGCACTCGTAGACAATTGGCAAACTATTGTGAACGTCATGCGTTTGTCTCTTGTGTTGAACCCCAAAAGGTCTATGAGGCGTTCGAAGATCCGGATTGGCTTAATGCTATGCATGAAGAACTCAACAACTTTGAGAACAACAAGGTGTGGAGATTAGTGCCAAGGCCAACGGGGAACCATAATGTCATTGGAACCAAGTGGATATTCAAGAACAAGCAAGATTCTCATGGAATTATTGTCCGCAACAAGGCTCGCTTGGTAGCTCAAGGCTACTCCCAAGTCGAGGGTATTGACTACAGTGAAACCTTTGCTCCCATTGCTCGCCTTGAATCTATTCATTTGTTGATTGCTTATGCTTCTCATCATAACTTCAAGTTGCAACAAATGCATGTGAAGAGTGCTTTTCTTAATGGTCCTATTAATGAGTTGGTGTATGTCAAACAACCCCCCGGGTTCGAGGATCCCTATTTCCCCGATCATGTGTACCAACTAGATAAGGCACTCTATGGGCTTAAACAAGCCCCACGTGCATGGTATGACCACCTTACCGAGTTGTTGCAAGATCGTGAGTTTGAAATTGGGAAAATTGACCCCACTCTTTTTACTAAGAAGGTCAAAGGGGAGTTGTTTGTGTGCCAATTATATGTTGATGACATTATCTTTGGTTCTCCTAACAAAGCTTTCAATGAGGAATTTGCCGCTCTCATGACCTCGAAGTTCAAGATGTCCATGATGGGAGAGTTGAAGTTTTTTCTCGGGATCGAAATCAAGCAACGAAGAGAAGGAACCTTCATCAACCAAGCCAAAAACACTCAAGACATGCTCAAGAGATTCAAGCTAAGTGAAGTCAAGCCGGCTTCCACTCCAATGCCCGTCAAATGCCAACTTGACATAGATCCCAATGGTAAAGTGGTGGATCAAAAGTTATATCGCTCCATGATTGGCTCCTTGCTTTACCTTTGTGCATCTAGACCGGATATCATGTTGAGTGTGGGAATTTGTGCACGGTTTCAAGCCACACCTAAGGAAAGTCACTTTGTGGTGGTCGAGCGAATCTTTCGATATTTGGCTCATACCCCAAACTTTGGCTTATGGTACCCAAGAGGAGCAAAGTTCAACCTTGTAGGATATTCGGACTCCGATTGGGCGGGAGACAAAGTGGATAGGAAGTCAACTTCCGGAGGGTGCCAATTCCTTGCTCTTTGGTGAGTTGGTCTTCCAAGAAACAAAGTTGTGTGTCTCTCTTGTCCACCGAAGTGGAGTATGTGGCCACCGGTAGTTGTTGCGCACAACTTCTATGGATGAGGCAAACTTTAAAGGATTACTGTGTCATTTGTGACAAAGTGCCTCTTTGTTGTGACAATGAAAGTGCTATCAAGATTTCTCTCAACCCGGTGCAACACTTCAAGACGAAGCATATTGAGATTCGGTATCACTTCATCCGGGATCATATTAGGCGAGGGGAGATCGAGCTCAACTATGTCAACACTCATGATAACCTTGCAGATATCTTCACGAAGCCTTTGGATGAAGCAAGATTTTATGAGTTAAGGCATGAGCTAAATATCATTGATTCGAGCAATGTTGCCTGAACCCTTGCACACCCCACCATACTCAACTTGTTATCCTGTTTAGGTGTAGGCATGGACATAGGGAGAGTGTTGTTCTCTCAATGAACTTTCCCTCCCCCAATTATGCATAAATCAATCAAATCTTTCACATTCGCCATTCTTAATGGTACTTGTGCTTCAAAGACGAGTTTTGGTCATCGGCCCAAGGATAATGGTTCGCGGTGCCATACCAATTAACTCAAACATAGATGGCTCCAGCCACCGCCCTCTCCTTGGAGAGGTTGTGTCTCGCGGTTGGTGCTTGTTGTCTTTTTCCCTCCCTTCTTCATGCCGAGCTTGTGTTTGAGTTGCCTCATGTGTTAGCTCGTTGGTGTGTCCGTTCGCTTGAAGGTTGCATTGCAAAGGCTGTTTTCCTCTTTTGTTTGCGAAATGTGTATCTTCTTGGGTTCACGGTACTATCGTGGCTTTCCACGGTACTACCGCGGGAGCTGTGCACGGTACTACCACAACCAGCACGGCAGTAATTTTTACTGCAGCTAAAAGAGCGGTACTACCGCCCCGCGTGTGGTACTTCCGCCCGGGTGGTACTACCGCGATGAACCGTGGTACTACTGCATAGTAGCGAGCATGTGGGGGTTAAGAACAGGTAGGGGGAGTTCCAACTCGCCCATACCCATTCAACTCATCTTCTCCATGAAGTCTCTCTCTCTCTCTCTCTCTCTCCTGCCCAAGAACGGCGCCAGAGAACCTCGCCGGATCTCCGTCTCCGGCCGCTCTCCTCGCATTCCGTCCGGTGGGATCATTCCCCACCACGTCCTATTGCCATGGAACAAGGTTTCTCCCCAAATTCCTCTCTCCTTATCTCATTGTTTTGTCTGTAGGTTTTTGGGGAGATGCATGTTATTCTTGAGATTTTATGCCAAATCTTTGCAAGAGTAGGATGTAGGAGAGTAGTGATGCGTAGAGATGCTATTTAGTTTGTTGCTACTTGGTAGGTTTGATAAACCGTAGTACCGCTCCTTAGGCATGGATGTTCTCAGATCAGTTTTGTTTCAGATCTGAACCCGAGTGGTACTACCGCAACTCCCGAGCGGTACTACCGCTCCAGCCGTGTTCACCTCGTACAGTACTACCGCTCCAGGCGCGGTACTACCGTGCCATCCCGGCGCGGTACTACCTGTTGGAAATATGCCCTAGAGGCAATAACAAAATGGTTATTATTATATTTCTTTGTTCATGATAATTGTCTATTGTTCATGCTATAATTGTGTTATCCGGAAATCATAATACATGTGTGAATACATAGACCACAACACGTCCCTAGTGAGCCTCTAGTTGACTAGCTCGTTGATCAAAAGATAGTCATGGTTTCCTTACTATGGACATTGGATGTCATTGATAACATGATCACATCATTAGGATAATGATGTGATGGACAAGACCCAATCCTAAGCATAGCTCAAAGATCGTGTAGTTCGTTTGCTATAGCTTTTCCGAATGTCAAGTATCATTTCCTTAGACCATGAGATTGTGCAACTCCCGGATATCGTAGGAGTGCTTTGGGTGTGCCAAACGTCACAACGTAACTAGGTGACTATAAAGGTACACTACAGGTATCTCCGAAAGTGTCTGTTGGGTTGGCACAAATCGAGACTGGGATTTGTCACTCCGTATGACGGAGAGGTATCTCTGGGTCCACTCGGTAATGCATCATCATAATGAGCTCAATGTGACCAAGTGGTTGATCACGGGATCATGCATTATGGTACGAGTAAAGTGACTTGCCGGTAACGAGATTGAACGAGGTATTGGGATACCGACGATCGAGTCTCGGGCAAGTAACGCACCGATTGACAAAGGGAATTGTATACGGGATTGATTGAATCCTCAACATCGTGGTTCATACGATGAGATCATCGAGGAGCATGTGGGAGCCAACATGGGTATCCAGATCCCGCTGTTGGTTATTGACCAGAGAGTCGTCTCGGTCATGTCTGCGTGTCTCCCGAACCCGTAGGGTCTACACACTTAAGGTTCGGTGATGCTAGGGTTGTTGAGATATTAGCATACGGTAACCCGAAAGTTGTTCGGAGTCCCGGATGAGATCCTGGACGTCACGAGGAGTTTCGGAATGGTCTGGAGGTGAAGATTTATATATAGGAAGTCAAGTTTCGGCCATCGGGAAGGTTTCGGGGGTAATCGGTATTGTACCGGGACCACCGGAAGGGTCCCGGGGGTCCACCGGGTGGGGCCACCTATCCCGGAGGGCCCCATGGGCTGAAGTTGGAGGGGAGCCAGCCCCTAGTGGGCTGGTGCGCCCCCATGGGCCTCCCCTGCGCCTAGGGTTGGAAACCCTAGGGGTGGGGGCGCCCCACTTGGCTTGGGGGCACTCCACCCCCCTTGGTCGCCGCCCCCTTGGAGATTCAATCTCCTAGGGCCGGCGCCCCCCTAGGGGTCCTATATATAGTGGGGGGAGGGAGGGCAGCCGCACCCTAGCCCCTGGCGCCGCCCTCTCCCTCCCGTGACACTCCTCCCTCTCCCTGAGCTTGGCGAAGCCCTGCCAAGATCACCGTTGCTTCCACCACCACGCCGTCGTGCTGCTAGATCTTCATCAATCTCTCCTTCCCCCTTGTTGGATCAAGTTGGAGGAGATGTTTTCCCAACCGTACGTGTGTTGAACGCGGAGGTGCTGTCCGTTCGGCGCTAGGTCATCGGTGATTTGGATCACGACGAGTACGACTTCATCAAGCCCGTTCTCTTGAACGCTTCTGCGCGCGATCTACAAGGGTATGTAGATGCACTCCTCTCTCCCTCGTTGCTAGATGACTCCATAGATTGATCTTGGTGATGCGTAGAAAATATTAAAATTCTGCTACGTTCTCCAACAGTGGTATCAGAGCCAGGTTTATGCGTAATTTCTATGCACGAGTAGAACACAAAGCAGTTGTGGGCGTGGATATTGTCAATTTGCTTGCCGTTACTAGTTTTATCTTGATTTGGTGGCATCGTGGGATGAAGCGGCCCAGACCGACCTTACACGTACACTTACGTGAGACTGGTTCCACCGATTGACATGCACTAGTTGCATAAGGTGGTTGGCGGGTGTCTGTCTCTCCCACTTTAGTCGGATCGGATTTGATGAAAAGGGTACTTATGAAGGGTAAATAGAAATTGGCATATCACGTTGTGGTTTTGGCGTAGGTAAGAAACGTTCTTGCTAGAAACCTATAGCAGCCACGTAAAAACTTGCAACAATAATTAGAGGACGTCTAACTTGTTTTTGCAGCATGTGCCGTGTGATGTGATATGGCCAAAAGGATGTGATGAATGATATATGTGATGTATCAGATTGATCATGTTCTTGTAATAGGAATCACGACTTGCATGTCGATGAGTATGACAACCGGAAGGACCCATAGGAGTTGTCTTTATTTATTTATGACCTGCGTGTCAACATAAACGTCATGTAATTACTTTACTTTATTGCTAAAGCGTTAGCCATAGTAGTAGAAGTAATAGATGATGAGACAACTTCAAGAAGACATGTTGATGGAGATCATGATGATGGAGATCATGGTGTCATGCCGGTGACAACGATGATCATGGAGCCCCGAAGATGGAGATCAAAAGGAGCAAATGATATTGGCCATATCATGTCACTATTTGATTGCATGTGATGTTTATCATGTTTTACATCTTATTTGCTTAGAACGATGGTAGCTTAAATAAGATGACCCCTCGTAATAATTTCAAGAAAGTGTTCCCCCTAACTGTGCACCGTTGCGAAGGTTCGTTGTTTCGAAGCACCACATGATGATCGGGTGTGATAGATTCTAACGTTCGAATACAACGGGTATAAGCCAGATTTACACACGCAATACACTTAGGTTGAATTGACGAGCCTAGCATGTACAGACATGGCCTCGGAACACGGAAGACCGAAAGGTCGAGCATGAGTCGTATAGAAGATACGATCAACATGAAGATGTTCACCGATGTTGACTAGTCCGTCTCATGTGATGATCGGACATGGCCTAGTTAACTCGGATCATGTTTCACTTAGATGACTAGAGGGATGTCTATCTGAGTGGGAGTTCATTGAATAATTTGATTAGATGAACTTAATTATCATGAACTTAGTCTAAAATCTTTACACTATGTCTTGTAGATCAAATGGCCCAAGCTAATGTTGCCCTCAACTTCAACGCGTTCCTAGAGAAAACCAAGCTGAAAGTTGATGGCAGCAACTATACAGAATGGGTCCGGAACCTGAGGATCATCCTCATAGCTGCCAAGAAAGATTATGTCCTAGAAGCACCGCTAGGTGACGCACCCATCCCAGAGAACCAAGACATTATGAACGCTTGGCAGTCACGTGCTGATGATTACTCCCTCGTTCAGTGCGGCATGCTTTACAGCTTAGAACCGGGGCTCCAAAAGCGTTTTGAGAGACACAGAGCATATGAGATGTTCAAAGAGATGAAAATGGTTTTCCAAGCTCATGCCCGGGTCGAGAGATATGAAGTCTCTGACAAGTTGTTCAGTTGTAAGATGGAGGAAAATAGTTCTATCAGTGAGCACATACTCAAAATGTCTGGGTTGCATAACCGCTTGACTCAGCTGGGAGTTAATCTCCTAGATAACGCGGTCATTGACAGAATCCTTCAGTCGCTTCCATCGAGCTACAAGAGCTTTGTGATGAACTTCAATATGCAGGGGATGGAAAAGACCATTCCTGAGGTATATTCAATGCTGAAATCAGCGGAGGTGGAAATCAAAAAGGAACATCAAGTGTTGATGGTGAATAAAACCACTAAGTTCAAGAAAGGCAAGGGTAAAAAGAACTTCAAGAAGGACGGCAAGGGAGTTGCCGCGCCCGGTAAGCAAGCTGCCGGGAAGAAGTCAAAGAATGGACCCAAGCCTGAGACTGAGTGTTTTTATTGCAAGGGAAGTGGTCACTGGAAGCGGAACTGCCCCAAATACTTAGCGGACAAGAAGGCCGGCAACACTAAAGGTATATGTGATATACATGTAATTGATGTGTACCTTACCAGTACTCGTAGTAGCTCCTGGGTATTTGATACCAGTGCGGTTGCTCACATTTGTAACTCAAAGCAGGAGCTGCGGAATAAGCGGAGACTGGCGAAGGACGAGGTGACGATGCGCGTCGGGAATGGTTCCAAGGTCGATGTGATCGCCGTCGGCACGCTACCTCTACATTTACCTACGGGATTAGTTTTAAACCTCAATAATTGTTATTTAGTGCCAGCTTTGAGCATGAACATTGTATCAGGATCTCGTTTAATTCGAGATGGCTACTCATTTAAATCCGAGAATAATGGTTGTTCTATTTATATGAGAGATATGTTTTATGGTCATGCTCCGCTGGTGAATGGTTTATTCTTAATGAATCTCGAGCGTAATGTTACACATATTCATAGTGTGAATACCAAAAGATGTAAGGTTGATAATGATAGTCCAACATACTTGTGGCACTGCCGCCTTGGTCACATAGGTGTCAAACGCATGAAGAAGCTCCATGCAGATGGACTTTTGGAGTCTCTTGATTACGAATCATTTGACACGTGCGAACCATGCCTCATGGGTAAAATGACCAAGACTCCGTTCTCAAGAACAATGGAGCGAGCAACCAACTTATTGGAAATCATACATACTGATGTGTGCGGTCCAATGAGTGTTGAGGCTCGCAGTGGCTATCATTATGTTCTCACCCTCACTGATGACTTGAGTAGATATGGGTATGTCTACTTAATGAAACACAAGTCTGAGACCTTTGAAAAGTTCAAGGAATTTCAGAGTGAGGTTGAGAATCAACGTGACAAGAAAATCAAGTCCTTGCGATCAGATCGTGGGGGAGAATACTTGAGTCACGAATTTGGCACACACTTAAGGAAATGTGGAATAGTTTCACAACTCACGCCGCCTGGAACACCTCAGCGTAATGGTGTGTCCGAACATCGTAATCGCACTCTATTGGATATGGTGCGATCTATGATGTCTCTTACCGATTTACCGCTGTCATTTTGGGGCTATGCTTTAGAGACTGCCGCATTCACTTTAAATAGGGCTCCATCGAAATCCATTGAGACGACACCATATGAATTATGGTTTGGGAAGAAACCTAAGCTGTCGTTTCTAAAAGTTTGGGGATGCGATGCTTATGTCAAGAAACTTCAACCTGAAAAGCTCGAACCCAAGTTGGAAAAATGCTTCTTCATAGGATACCCTAAAGAAACTATTGGGTATACCTTCTACCTCAGATTCGAAGGCAAGATCTTTGTTGCCAAGAATGTATCCTTTCTAGAGAAAGAGTTTCTCTCGAAAGAAATTAGTGGGAGGAAAGTAGAACTCGATGAAGTATTACCTCTTGAACCGGTAAGTGGCACAGCTCAAGAAAATGTTCCTGAGGTGCCTGCACCGACTAGAGAGGAAGTTAATGATGATGATCATGAAACTTTAGATCAAGTTGCTACTGAACTTCGTTGGTCCACAAGGACACGTTCCGCACCAGAGTGGTACGGCAACCCTGTCTTGGAAATCATGTTGTTAGACAATGGTGAACCTTCGGACTATGAAGAAGCGATGGCGTGCCCAAATTCCGACAAATGGCTGGAAGCCATGAAATCCGAGATAGGATCCATGTATGAAAACGAAGTATGGACTTTGACTGACTTGCCCGATGATCGGCGAGCCATAGAAAATAAATGGATCTTTAAGAAGAAGACAGACGCGGATGGTAATGTAACCATCTATAAATCTCGGCTTGTCGCTAAGGGTTATCGACAAGTTCAAGGGGTTGACTACGATGAGACTTTCTCACCCGTAGCGAAGCTGAAGTCCGTCCGAATCATGTTAGCAATTGCCGCATTCTATGATTATGAGATATGGCAAATGGACGTCAAAACGGCATTCCTTAATGGTTTCCTTAAGGAAGAATTGTATATGATGCAGCCGGAAGGTTTTGTCGATCCTAAGAATGCTGACAAGGTGTGCAAACTCCAACGCTCGATTTATGGGCTGGTGCAATCATCTCGGAGTTGGAACATTCGTTTTGATGAGATGATCAAAGCGTTTGGGTTTACGCAGACTTATGGAGAAGCCTGCATTTACAAGAAAGTGAGTGGGAGCTCTGTAGCATTTCTCATATTGTATGTGGATGACATACTATTGATGGGAAATGATATAAAATTCTTAGAAAGCATAAAGGCCTACTTGAACAAGTGTTTGTCAATGAAGGATCTTGGAGAAGCTGCTTATATATTAGGCATCAAGATCTATAGAGATAGATCGAGACGCCTCATTGGTCTTTCACAGAGTATGTACCTTGACAAGATATTCAAGAAGTTCAAAATGGACCAGTCAAAGAAGGGGTTCTTGCCTGTATTGCAAGGTATGAGATTGAGCACGGCTCAATGCCCGACCATGGCAGAAGATAGAGAAAAGATGAGTATCATCCCCTATGCCTCGGCCATAGGATCTATCATGTATGCTATGCTGTGTACCAGACCTGATGTAAACCTTGCCGTAAGTTTGGTAGGAAGGTACCAAAGTAATCCTGGCATGGAACACTGGACAGCGGTCAAGAATATCCTGAAGTACCTGAAGAGGACTAAGGATATGTTTCTCGTTTATGGAGGTGACGAAGAGCTCATCGTAAAGGGTTACGTCGATGCTAGATTCGACACAGATCTGGATGACTCTAAGTCACAAATAGGATACGTGTATATTTTGAATGGTGGGGCAGTAAGCTGGTGCAGTTGCAAGCAAAGCGTTGTGGCGGGATCTACAAGTGAAGCGGAGTACATGGCAGCCTCGGAGGCAGCACAAGAGGCAATCTGGGTGAAGGAGTTCATTACCGACCTAGGAGTCATACCCAATGCGTCGGGTCCGATGACTCTCTTCTGTGACAACACTGGAGCTATTGCCCTTGCCAAGGAGCCCAGGTTTGAGAGGAAGACCAGGCATATCAAGCGTCGCTTCAACTCCATTCGTGAAAGTGTTCAAAATGGAGACATAGATATTTGTAAAGTACATACGGACCTAAATGTGGTAGATCTGTTGACTAAACCTCTCCCTAGAGCAAAACATGATCAACACCAGAACTGCATGGCTGTTCGATTCATCACAATGTAACTAGACTATTGACTCTAGTGCAAGTGGGAGACTGTTGGAAATATGCCCTAGAGGCAATAATAAAATGGTTATTATTATATTTCTTTGTTCATGATAATTGTCTATTGTTCATGCTATAATTGTGTTATCCGGAAATCGTAATACATGTGTGAATACATAGACCACAACACGTCCCTAGTGAGCCTCTAGTTGACTAGCTAGTTGATCAAAAGATAGTCATGGTTTCTTGACTATGGACATTGGATGTCATTGATAACGGGATCACATCATTAGGAGAATGATGTGATGGACAAGACCCAATCCTAAGCATAGCTCAAAGATCGTGTAGTTCGTTTGCTATAGCTTTTCCGAATGTCAAGTATCATTTCCTTAGACCATGAGATTGTGCAACTCCCGGATACCGTAGGAGTGCTTTGGGTGTGCCAAACGTCACAACATAACTGGGTGACTATAAAGGTACACTACAGGTATCTCCGAAAGTGTCTGTTGGATTGGCACGAATCGAGACTGGGATTTGTTACTCCCTATGATGGAGAGGTATCTCTGGGCCCACTCGGTAATGCATCATCATAATGAGCTCAATGTGACCAAGTGGTTGATCACGGGATCATGCATTACGGTACGAGTAAAGTGACTTGCCGGTAACGAGATTGAACGAGGTATTGGGATACCGACGATTGAGTCTCGGGCAAGTAACGTACCGATTGACAAAGGGAATTGTATACGGGATTGATTGAATCCTCGACATCATGGTTCTTCCGATGAGATCATCGAGGAGCATGTGGGAGCCAACATGGGTATCCAGATCCCGCTGTTGGTTATTGACCGGAGAGTCGTCTCGGTCATGTCTGCGTGTCTCCCGAACCCGTAGGGTCTACACACTTAAGGTTTGGTGACGCTAGGGTTGTTGAGATCTTAGAATATGGTAACACGAAAATTGTTTGGAGTCCCGGATGAGATCCCGGACGTCACGAGGAGTTTCGGAATGGTCCGGAGGTGAAGATTTATATATAGGAAGTCAAGTTTCGGCCATCAGGAAGGTTTCGGGCGTAATCGGTATTGTACCAGGACCACCGGAAGGGTCCAGGGGGTCCAGCAGGTGGGGCCACCTATCCCGGAGGGTCCCATGGGCTGAAGTGGGAGGGGAACCAGCCCCTAGTGGGCTGGTGCGCCCCCCATGGGCCTCCCCTGCGCCTAGGGTTGGAAACCCTAGGGGTGGGGGCGCCCCACTTGGCTTGGGGGGCACTCCACCCCCCTTGGCCGCCGCCCCCTTGGAGATTCAATCTCCTAGGGCCGACGCCCCCCCAGGGGTCCTATATATAGTGGGGGGAGGGAGGGCAGCCGCACCCTAGCCCCTGGCGCCTCCCTCTCCCTCCCGTGACATTCCTCCCTCTTCCTGAGCTTGGCGAAGCCCTGCCGAGATCACCGTTGCTTCCACCACCACGCCGTTGTGCTGCTGGATCTTCATCAACCTCTCCTTCCCCCTTGCTGGATCAAGTTGGAGGAGATGTCTTCCCAACTGTACGTGTGTTGAACGCGGAGGTGATGTCCGTTCGGCGCTAGGTCATCGGTGATTTGGATCACGACGAGTACGACTTCATCAACCCTGTTCTCTTGAACGCTTCCGCGCGCGATCTACAAGGGTATGTAGATGCACTCCTCTCTCCCTCGTTGCTAGATGACTCCATAGATTGATCTTGGTGATGCGTAGAAAATTTTAAAATTCTGCTACGTTCTCCAACACTATCGCGGCTGGAGCAGCAGTAAAATTTTAGTTCCGCTCTCTTGTGTGGTACTACCGTTGAGTCTGAACCTTCCCTATAGCAACTAGCCAATGTTATTTCTACTTGTTTCATTTGGTTTGTTGTGGTCTTTGCATTGATCCTTATCGCTTTTCTTGCGTGTCCTTGTGTTGTGTGTCATAGGTGGTGGCTCCGGTTCCAACGTCCGTCATTCGAACCCCGTTCGCGACACAGGCTCAAAGCGTCTGCGCAACCAAGATGAAGCTCCAGAGGGCTCCAATGTCCCCCAACGCAGAACCAGGTCAACCGCAACCAAGCACAAGGAGCCAGCAATGATCATGGATGAGATGCCACTAGCTGAGTTTGTCAATCGAAGGAAGATCGACCCCTATGTGAATCCCTGTGCAAACTTCTGAGGGAATGAGTTGTTCTGGACCAAGCAGTTGTATCTTATCTATCTGGACGTGATCAAGGCTAGGCAGAACCTCTATGTGGACATGCACTGGATTAACATGCATCATATGAGGGAGGATAAGCACCGCGCCTATTTTGGTGAGGCTTTGGACCTGGTGGAGCAGTTTGGGATTGAGGACTTGATCATGTTCCACCTGGACTTTGACCCTGAGATTGTGGCTCAATTCTTTGCCTCGGCCCACTTCCACTCTGATGAGGAACGAACTTTGACATGGATGACAAATGGACAACAACTGACCGCCAAGTGGAAGGACTTCATGGATCTGCTACATGTTTGTGATGAGGGGCTCGACAAGCCCGTTGGTGTTCGCCCTCATGCCAACTCTGAGTCTACTAACAAAAACAAGCTTCAGCCATACTACGTTGAGAAGAAGCTTCCCGATGGCAAGAATACTTGGGTACTGAACCCATTCATTGACATCATGTATCAGATCTTCCGCAACACCCTCTTCCCACATATTGGTGACAAGGATAAGGTACATGCCTATCTCGTGGATATGATGCTCATTTGTAAGGAGGCACGTCGTGTTCAGACGCAACCACTTGATGTCTCACATATCATGTGGTGTGAGCTTCGGTTTGCGGATTTCAACCGTAAGGTACCAATCTATGGTCCTTACATGTTTCACCTGATCTCAAAGACTTGGGAGAAGCTCTATCACAATGTTGAGTTTGAGGCCCCCGACTGGACCTGTCACAAGCCCAGCAAGCTCCGCGTCAAGCCTAAGTGGGCTAACACCACTACCCGTGCTGAGGCAGCAACTGCTCAGATGGACGTCGATGAGGATGAGATTGAGGAGGAGGAAACCGATGAGGACAACTCTGCTGGGTATGCTCTCCCTCTGATGAGCCCTCATGGGCTAAGAAGCTGAAGGCCAAGATGAAGAACATGTTCTGCATGCAAGCCAAGGGACAATACATGACCCATGTTGCTTCTAAGGAGAGTCGCCGCCGCGACAAGAACATCTTGTCAGATTTCGGGTTCCGGCAAAACCCTTGAGGTTCGAACACCGGGGTGCGCACAAAGATCTCTCATCCTCTCTAGCTCGCACAGTCCATATGATCTCACGGCCTAGCTCGACGAACCTAAAGAACGAGAGACACAAGATTTATACTGGTTCGGGCCACCATTGTGGTGTAATACCCTACTCTAGTGTGGTGTGGTGGATAGCCTCTTGGGCTGAGGATGAACTGTTACAAGGGAAGAACAACCTCCTGAGGAGAGGTGTTCTTGTGCTTGGTGAACTTGTGTGGTTGTGTATTCTCTCTAGATGAGCTGGTCCATTGCCTCCCTACGGTGGTGGCTAGTCCTATATATAGAGGCCCGGACCCTCTTCCCAAATATTAGGCGGGAAGGGATCCCACAACGGCCATTTTGAAGGGGGACAGCTAGTACAAGCTATCCTAACAAAAGAATGTCTTCGCCTACCAAAGGCTCTAGTGGTGACGCCGTCTTGGGCTCCACGGTGACCTTCGTCCTGCTGTGTTGCTGGTCTTGGTCTTGTTGCACCGATATGGAAACCTTTGCCTGATGCCTCGGGACTCCTCGCCTGCGCTTGCCTCTTTAGCACTAAAGAGGAAATGAGGACACTGCACGCGCTGGCGCCTGCCTGGCTCCAGTCGTCATGGCTTGCATCACGCAAACCTCGCGAGGTGTCCCTTGCCTTGATATCTCCGCCCCTCGTGAGCCAGCCTGGTGAGGACGCCCCTGAGGAGGTCTTGCGTCGTCCGCCTCACGAAGCTTGGCCCCTCACGAGGGTCTTGAGTGTTTGCTGGTGAAGATGGGCCATACAGGGCCGCTGGAGGAGCCACGCCACGGACCGCAGGCAGGCAAGTCTGGGGACCCCCGTTCCCAGAACACCGACAATAGCCCCCGGGTCCAAGGCGTGCTCGGGCTTGGATTCGAGGCGAAGCCAAAGGGCAAGTGCAGTGTGCCGCTGGCCCCAACAGCCTACGACCACGGTTGGAGCGTGACGACTGATTGGACGTGGGCATCTCCGCTTCCCCATGCTTCCTCGGCAACTGTCCGACTGACAAAAAGGCCGGTGCGGGCAATGTTTGCCTTCATTGCTTCCTTTGTCTTTCTCCAGATCCCCTCTCTTGCTCCTTACTTCCAAAATCTCCAGTTCTGCTCCAATCCCCTTCTAAGCTTCCGACCAATGGCGCCCCGAAAGCCCAAGGTCACTTTGCCGCCGGCCTCGTACGAGCCGGCTCTGGACGCGCCCAATGTCTCGGAGAAGAATCTCGCCGCCACACGTCTGTTGACGGCGGGGGAAAACAACGAGAAGGAGAAGACCGAGCTTCGGGATGGCTCCACCATGCTAGAGGCTTCGAAGAGCTCCTTCTAGCCCTTCTTCGTGAGCAGCGTCGTCACGCGCCTTGTTCCCCCCTTCTCTGACTTCTTCTACTCCGTCCTCCAACATTACATGTTGCAGGCTCTTCATCTCCATCCCAACTCCGCTCTTCTCATGTCGATCTTTACCTCCTACTATGAGGCGTATGTCGGGGTGATGCCATCCGTGGCACTGCTGCGCCACTTCTTCTTCCTCTGAATCAATGACGGCCACACCACGGGGTGCACCAACCTCGTTGCAGCCGGCAAGGCTAACGCGATCTCGAAGGCCGGAAAGAAGGCTGATGGCTTCAGGAGTAAGTGGGTCATGATGGATGCCAAGTGTGTCCAGCCACGGTTGAAGCTGCCGACGAAGATGCCTCAGTCTGACGAGGGATGGTCCCACGTGAAGCTTACTGACGACCAGGAAAAGTTGGTGCTGGAGAAGATGACCGCCGACTTGAGGCCGGGCAATGCGAAGGCAGCGAAGCTGACGGGGGCCATGCTCCTGAGGGAATTCCTGGTAGGGAAAACTTCATTTTTGCCACTCTAGTTTTTGCCAACTTTGCTTATGCCACTCTAGAATTTGACATTTCACTTTTGCCACTCTTAGCTTTTGACAATATATCACTTTTTCCATTCCGTGGCAAAAGCAAAATTTTCAGAGTGGCAATTATGATACATTGTCAAAAGCTAAGAGTGGCAAAAGTGAAATGAAAAATTATCATTTTTGCCATGGAATGGCATTTGTGATGTATTGTCAAAAGCCAAGAGTGGCAAAAGTGAGACGTCAAAATATAGAGTGGCATAAGGAAAATTGGCAAAAGCTAGAGTGGTAAAAACAAAGTTTTCCCTTCCTGGTACTGTGGGTGGCTCCTCTCTAGGCGCGCTCGCGCCCCTTGTGGACGCTCGGGAACAGAGAAGACAAGCTTCGCTTGAGCCCGGAGGCCTTGTCTAAAGAGGAGCTGGCTGTGGCTCTCCGCCTCTTGGTCGGAGATGACCAGGAGTATCCGCCGAATGCCCACGTTCCTTTGTTCCTTCGAAAGAACAGGGCGGAGGTCGTGGCGGCCATGCCCACCTTTGACGGGCGCGGCCTGGTGCCGTCGACGCCCCCCAGTGGTCCCGGTGGCGACGGCGATGGTGGACGTGTCTTTTGGCGATTCCCGCGGGGATGGGGAGGAGGAGGATGGCGAGGAGCACGACCCGGAGGCGACCCCCAAGGGGATGGGGGAGACCTCCCCCTTGCGCAAGGCCGACATCCTCTGCCTCCTTCCTGACGACGATGACGAGGCCAACGTCCTCCCTGAGAGAGAGGAGCCGCCCGTGGTTCTGATGAAGGGCAGGTCGGCGCTGCTCTCCCGGGACGACGCTCCTGCCTCGTTGCCGCCTAGAGCTGCTTTCGGTCCTTCTGCTGCCCCGGCTTCTGCTCCTGGAGCCCGCGCGCCCGCGCCTCGGGCTGCAAAGCTCTCCGGCTTCAAGGTTACGAAGCGGAGGGACTATGCCACAGTGGACCAGTAAGTGTTCTTGTCCTGCCTTGTTCTGGTTTCTGCTGCTCGTCCTTAACGCTTCTTCGTTGTGCAACCAGGTGGTACTGCTCGAGCCCAGACCGCCTCCTGCGGCCGCACCCCTCTCCATGGGTAAGGGCAGTGATGACACTCGTGCTTCTCCAACCCGATCATCCTCGCGAGGCTGGGTGGAGCATCCTCGGGAGGAGTCAGCCCCCGTGGCCCTGCTGGCTCCGGAGGTGCCAACGTCTGGTTCGAGCGCTGGGGTCCCCGAGGCTCAGGAGCCTCTGGCCTCCCAGGCCATGGTGACGATGATGCCTCCGCCTCCTCCTGCCACATTGCTGTCTCCGGGTTCCTCCGCCTCTCCTGATGTCTTGGAGCGCACTCTTTCTATGATGGCCCTACTGCAAGAAGATCTTCAAGGCACCGACCGTCGCCTGGTGGCCGGGCTCCTGGAAATTGTCTCTGGCTGGCTTCACTCCGATGTGTCCGTCTGGGCGACACTGAGCCAGGCTGCTGCGGACTCTGAGAAGGACAGGGAGGCCGTCGCCTAGGCTGCGGCTGCCCTCGAGGTGGCGCTGAAGGATGCCGAGGCCGCCCAGGACCACTGCTGGTCGCTGGCGGCTGAGCTGGAGACCATGCGGAGGGAGCGCTCAAAGGAAACCCGAGGCCGCAAGGCAGAGGAGGAGAAGATGAAGGGCCGAGAGGACGCCGTCAAGGATCACGACACCGAACTGGAGCAGTTGGCGAAGGCACAGGCCACGGAGCGCAGCCGACTGGAGGAGCTGGAGCGGAAGCTGCGGGCGGAGAAGGCCGAGCTTGATGCCAAGGCGAAGGTCCTGGCTGAGGACTGCGCAGCCTTCAAGCTCCTCGAGGAGAGGTCTCGGACAACACTGCGGTGGCTCTACGAGAAGGGCTTGGATGAGCTGCTGGCCCGCAGCGACGAGGGCCCAACCTAGCTGCTTCCTTTTCTGGTTGATGAGCTTGAGGACGTCGTGAGTGGTATTGGCCCCATGGCAGAGGAAGAAGCCCGCGTTCTTTCCACGGCCGCGCTGACGTGCGTCTTCAGCCACCTCCATGTCCGCGATCCTGCCGCTCGCCTTGACGAGCTGCTGGAGCCCGTGGAAGACGAGCATTATGAGGCCACTGCTGCAGCCGTGAAGGGTCAGGTGGAGGCCCGGATGAAGAGGTTCCGCGTCTTCGGCCGGTGGCACAGGCGAAGGCGGCGCCGTTGAAGGAGGGGCATCCCTTGCAGGCGACGATGATGTACAGGGATAACTTGCTGGCGACTCCTTTCCTGTTTAGTTTCTATAATGTGCACCATGCCTCGTGGAGGCGTTAAACTCGCGTTTGGTTTCAGGAGAACAATATGTCTTGTAATATTTGCTTTGAAATTATGCGATTTCCTTTCCATTTGATTTACGTTCTACATTGGCAGGGCCCGACCCCGCGCATACCTTAGCTGCCATTGGGCCGTCCAGATCACCAGGACGAGCCAAGGAGTGAGGGGCTACGTGATCATTTAGGCTCCTAAGTCACGATGCTCAGGAGTCCCCTTTGATGCGCAAATAGCCTATAGAAGGAGATCTGTGAGTAGGCCTAGTGTTCTACGTCAGTAGGACCCGACCCCGCGCATACCTCAACCGCCATTGGGCCGACTAGATCACCAGGATGGAACAAGGAGTGAGGGGCTACGTGGTCAGTTAGGCTCCTGAGTCGCGATGCTTAGGAGTCCCCCTTGACGTTCAAGCAACCTTCGTACCTTGGCTCCGCTTGGGAGGGTGCGCGATGACCAGGTCCAAGGGACCTGGTAGGGTGGCGTATGCTTGGGTGTGACCTGAGCGAAGCCCCCGTGCCCAGCCCCCTCGCGCGACTCTCCCGAGGGGAGGTGTTGCGATGGGGCCGTACACCAAGGTCAGAGGCTCCCCGAGGTTGATACGGCCGTGAGGCCGCCCTTGGTTGTTTATCACCAGTGCGGAGCATAGCGCTTTTGCACTTGCACAAGCATAGTCGCTCCTCGGCAGTGTCGACTGCCAGCGATGAGCATGGTGCTTCCACTGGCACGTGGGAGGGGACTCCCTACTATGGAGAGCCCCCGGGGCATGTACAGCCCTGCCCTGACACATGGCCTGCACGACAGGGCTAGACGAGGTGTGTCTGGGCACTCGTGAGCCAGCACGGGACTCACGAGGCCCTACCTCAAGGCGGGTTGCACCTGGTCTTGTTTCTTGAGGCTGTGGCATTCCTGCGAGATGGTTAGACAACCTGCACCAAATGAATTTCCTGAGGTTATCGCACGAGAAGGCTAAGCACCAACGACCCCAGGAGGTGACGTGAATGGGGCCGTCCCGCCAGACAGAGCTCAACCGTTGGATTTATTGACGCTGCAGAGATGGGCCCGAGCATAGACGCCATGCCTAGCCTTCTTATGCGAAGGATCTTGGAGAAAGACGATCGGCGCGCGGCTCCCATGGAGGGTGACAATCAAGTAGGTGATAACCATAGATAGATTATGCATGAGAACCAAATTGGCTTAGGTACATGCGAGAACGATACATGACACTGGGTCGGACCCGAGTGGCCTGGGGATGATGCAGCCCGAGGGGCGCCCTCGGCAAGGTGAACTAAAAATGCAAGCAGATACATGCCGCAGGGACTGACCCATGCGGCTTGGGAATGATGCAGCCCAGGGGACGCTCCCAGCTGAATGAACTTGGAAAAATGTCACCTGGTTTGGTTGTCGAAGGAGTGTTGAGGTAGCTGAAGACGCGCGCTGACGAAGTCGCTCCTCACGATCCGTCGAGGCCCTGAGCCTGGGGAGGCTCTGGAGGCCCGGGTGGCTCTGGAAGCTCGGGTGGCCTCCTGAGGACCGTCTCCATCTCTGCCAGGACTGCGTGATGCCTGGCCTCCTGACCTGCCAGGATGCTCTGCAGATTGTGCTGGAAGGCGACAGCCACGCTCGGCAGGCCAAACGGCATGCGAACATAGCTGTGAGGCGGACCCTCACACCGGCCAGCACGCGAAGGCCAGAAGCGCTCCTAAGATGCGTCCCTATTGAGCCCTGGGATGTCGATGCAGACGCGCAGCTCACCACCCTCACCTGGGTGGGGAGCAGCGCCAGGTAGGCGGCGGCCGCCTCGTATTGCCATTGCTTCCTGAAGCTCCTGGGTGGCCTTGACGATGAACTCCTGAGCGCCGGCCGCTCCTCGCCCGGTGCCCTCCTGAGGGAAACGTGCCGCGAAGCACGCCTCCACATGGTGCCCGAGAGCCTCCCTCGTGACGTTGTCCAGGTCCAAGGCCCTCCAAAAGAGAGCCCCGAGCCCTGCCTGAGGACGGCGCCGGGCGCGCCTCCCTATGCGAGGAAGGGAGGTGTCCCAGGCGCGGGCGCAGATCTTGAGGTGGCGCCGCTGGAGGTGCCGCCCCTTGAGGTCCAGTGCGGAGTAGCTTCTTCTTCTTGGGGTTGGCCTTAGGAGTGTACTGCGCACCCGCGTTGTCAGGGTCTTCCATTGACGCAGCTTGGAAGGCACGCTCGAGGGAGCACACCGCGTCTCTTTCTTCGCAGGGGACTGTGATGATTCTGCTATTTCCCGGCATCTTGAGGACATTGTAGCCATGGTGGGTGACTGCCATGAATTGGCTAGCGTCGGGTACCCGAGGATGGCTTTGTCTGGCAGGAAGATGTGGGTGACGTCGAAGTCGACGAGTTCAGTGTGGTAGTTGTTGCGCTGACCAAAGGTGACAGGGAGACGAACTTGCCCTTTCGGGGTGGTGGAGCCGTCAGTCACTGCTGAGAAAGGCCTGGTGGGCTAGAGCTGATCAAATGGCACTTGAAGGCTGTCGAATGTCTTGACGGACAGGACACTGAGCCCTGCACCGCCGTCGATGAGGGTCTTGGTGACTTGGATGTTGCTGATGACGGGTGAGCAGAGCATCGGGAGAATACCAGCAGTTGCCGCGCACTTGAGCTGGTCCGCCGAGCTAAAGGTGATGGCGTACTTGGACCATCTGAGCGGGCACGTGGCCTTAAGCTTGGGGAGAGCTGCATTCACCCCGCGAGAGAATTGCTTGAAGATGCGCTGGGATGCTGGGGCCTGAGCGCCACCCAAGATGCATGCGATGGCGCATGGCTCTTGGAAGCCCCCAGCCCCTTCGTCATGTTGGTGGTCGTCGTTCCTCCTTGGCGGCGACAGCGGAGGGAGACCAAGGTTGCCCTGAGGACGGTCCTCGCGAGGCTGGTCGTGCCAGGCGCCCTCACGAGGCTGGTGCTGCCAGCGGTCCTCGCGAGGTTGGTCGCGCCACTCTTGGTGGGGCCCACGGTCGTCCCAACGTCCTCCACCTTGTCCACCTCCTCGGCCATAGCCCCGGTCATTGCACTCGGGGCATCGACCGAAGCGTCCATCTCGAATGGCCCTGAGCTCTTGACAATCGTTGGTGTTGTGGGTGCGCATGTTGTGGAAGGCACAGAACGTACGGTTTCCCTTGGATGACTCGGGAAGATCTCGACCATGCTTGGTGTCCGGTTCTGCCGCGATCACGGCCACCCCTTTGCGCTTCACGCCCTTGGCCTTGGCCTTCTTCTCCTTTGGATCCACAGCGGGGAGCTCGAGGAGGGAGAGGCGCCCCTCCTCAGCTTTGCACACTTGGTTGCTGTGTTGAACATCTCCAAAGTTGTGCACAGCTCCTCATGGATGGTGAGCTCATCCTTCATCTTGATGTCGCGGACGCCGTCGGAAAAAGCTAAGATGATGGCCTCATCCATCACCTTGGGGATCTTCATGCACACGCCGTTGAAGCGCTAGATGTACTTCTGCAGGGTCTCTCCCGGCTGTTGCTTTATGCGGCGCAAGTCAGGGGGGGGGTCGTGAGTGCCCTAGAAATTGGCGATGAAGCGGTCACGCATCTCATCCCAGGAGGAGATCGAGCCTGGAGGCAGGTTCAGGAGCCATGAGCAAGCGCCGTCCTTGAGAGCCATGGGAAACCAGTTCGCCATGACCTTTTCATCACCGTTAGCCGCCTCGATGCTCAGCTCGTGGAGCTACAAGAACTCCACAGGGTCGGAGGTGCTGTCGTAGCGAGGAGGCAGATCTGGCTTAAACTTGCCTGGCCATACGACGCTACGCAGCCCGAGAGTGAAGGCGCGACAGCCTGCCCTGGCCACTGGGGCCCGTCGCGGAGGCAGAGTTGATCTTGGTGTCCCCGCGCCGCCACGGCAAGTGGCGCATGGCCCTTCCGCAGCAAGCGATCCTGATGTGGTGATGCTGGGAGCGGTGGAGCATTTTCTTGTGGACGGGGAACCTCTTGGCAGCTTCTTTCCTCGTGCGCGGGCATGCGGCACGGTAGGTCGTGCCGCGGGACCGCACACCTTGGAGCGAGCATGCCGTCCTGACGCGGAGGAGGCGGGGGCGGTCCATGCGCCGTGTGTCTCGGCGCGAGGGCGCCATCTTGTTGTGGAGGAGGCAGAGGCGCCCCATGATCCACATCGCCTGCAGCCGGGGGAGGGCGAGGCAGCGAGAAGGATGGTGCAGGAGAGCCCCCCACGGCGCTGACGAGCTCGGCGATGCGGTCCAACCAGTCCTCGTAGAGGTCGTCGACCGGACGGTAGCGTAGGAGCTCGCGTGCCATGAGCAGCGCGGCTTGCGCGTTCGTGGGGGCGCGGCGAGCATGGAACAATGAGCCGGCCGGAGTTAGCGACGGGGTGGCGGTGCGGCCGTCACGGTGCACGGAGGGGTGCAGCGAAGATGCTTGCTGCTTGTTTGCCACCGGGCCGATGGCGGCGTTGGCGGCGGGTGATGGAGAACGACAGGGAGGTCCATCGACAGGGGCTGTCTGAGCAACGCGGGTGGCGAGGGCGGCCCGACGCTCAGCGCGGGCCCGTCGAGCGTTGGCCATGAACTTGGTGGAGTGGTGAAGCGCGGATTGACGAAGGAGAAAGCTCAAGCGCACCCCTAACTGGCGCGCCAAATGTCAGATTTCGGGTTCCGGCAAAACCCTTGAGGTTCAAACACTGGGGTGCGCACAAAGATCTCTGCTCCTCTCTAGCTCACACACTCCGTATGATCTCAGGCCTAGCTCGACGAACCCAAAGAACGAGAGACACAAGATTTATGCTGGTTCGGGCCACTGTTGTGGTGTAATACCCTACTCCAGTGTGGTGTGGTGGATAGCCTCTTGGGCTGAGGATGAACTGTTACAAGGGAAGAACAACCTCCTGAGGAGAGGTGTCCTTGTGCTTGGTGAACTTGTGTGGTTGTGGATTCTCTCTAGATGAGCTATCCATTGCCTCCCTACAGTGGTGGCTAGTCCTATATATAGAGGCCCGCGTCCTCTTTCCAAATATTAGGCAGGAAGGGATCCCACAACGGCTGGTTTGAAGGGGGACAACTAGTACAAGCTATCCTGACAAAAAATGGTCTTCGCCTGCCAAAGGCTTTGGTGGTGACGCCGTCTTGGGCTCCATGGTGACCTCCGTCCTGCTGTCCTGCTGGTCTTGGTCTTGTTGCACCGATATGGAAACCTTTGCCTGATGCCTCGGGACACCTGCACTTGCCTCTTTAGCACCAAAGAGGAAACGAGGACACTGCACGCGCTAGCGCCCACCTAGTGCCCGCCTGGCTCCAGTCGTCATGGCTTGCGTCACGCAAACCTCGTGAGGTGTCCCTTGCCTTGATCTCTTTGCCCCTCGCGAGCCAGCCTGGTGAGGCCGCCCCTGAGGAGGTCTTGCGTCGTCCGCCTTGCGAGGCTTGGCCCCTCGCGAGGGTCTTGAGTATTTGCTGGTGAAGATGGGCCGGACAGGGCCGCTAGAGGAGCCACACCATAGGCCGTAGGCAGGCAAGTCTGGGGACCCCCGTTCCTAGAACGCCGACAGATCTTGAGGACGTTTAGCGAGGAGATATCTAGTGGGTCCGAGAAGCACATCACTCCAGAGGTAGAATGGATGGCAAAGTAGGGATACCAGTGGACTGAGTCTGAGGAGGAGACCATTCCCACTGCCAAGACCGGCGAGGACCGTGATGAGTGATTTCTCCAGCTTGAGCTACCACATGTGTCGTAGGTGTCCTCTCTGCCTTTTTGGTGTCTCTATGCCAAAGGGGGAGAGAGTGTAGGGATTTGTGAGTGTTGTGTCGTGTTTGTTGCTTGTGTCATGTTTTCTCTTGTTCTGTTGGACCTCGTTTGCTTTGGTTTGGTTTGTCATGAGTCATGTTCCCTTATCATAAGGTGTACGACATATGCACTCTATCGTATCTTATGCTTATGCTATCATGTGCTACTTAATTTATGCTCTTATGTATTATCTTGCCTCTCTGTTAGTATTAGTTACTCCTTTGCAAGATTTGCCTCGTCTATAAAATATAGGGGGAGTGTTGATCCTAATCACTACAACAAATATGTCAACTTGTGACCCTCACTATTGGTCCCTGAAAGGTCATTGATTTTCACTTGCGACCTTTTTTTGACCAAAAACAGATGGTCAAAAGCTGGCGGTCGTAAACTGAAATTAACGACCTTCTCTGTGAGAAGGTCGTAGACGTTTACGACCAAAATAGAAGGTCGTTGAACCCATGACCTTTTGTTTTGGTCACTGGCTGTCTGCCCAGGCCACGTCGGATCCGACGTGGTAATCTAACGTGGCAAAATTGCGACCAATTAAAAAGGTCAAAAATTAGAATCAGCCTCGTCCATTTCGGTGCTTTAGATGGGCTGAGCCCATTAATTCAACCTTTTTAATATATATTTTCTGTTAATTTTCTCTAGCTACATGGCCTGGCCCAACAATTCGGCCTTCTATTTTCTAGGGCATGGCCTTTTTGCCGATCTATTGATTTTTTATTTTCAGCCATTTTAGTTTGCAGCTGGTCCCACCACAGATTGGTCCCACTTGTCATGCTTATCCCAAAATTGGTCTCACACATCAAAAATTTCGAACTTTGCCAAACAACCATTATGACTTGGACTCCATTGTCAGGTTTCCATTTCACAGGTATTCAAACCACATACACAATAATTATCAGACCAGAGAGCAATCAAAATTCATCCAAGACAACACTACATTAGTCTATTACAATCAATACAGTATACTACAAGCCAGATATGCCTACTACTGCCTGCAATTACAACACATAATATGCTACTACTTGTTGATATGCTTCACAGCTTCGGACTTTGATTCGCACTTCACCTGTGCAAAGAATAAGAATGAAAATATAAGAATAAGAATATGTACAGAACATCAAACAATAGCCAATGAGGAATCCAATAACTTATAAGCAAGAATTGACAGCAAATGCCATGTAGATAAATAGTGTGACCAACACTAACCAATATATGTTCATGGAGTGAAATGTTCTCACTAGCTAGGATTTTTTTTGGTATATAGTATACTGACATGTGAAACTCTAACTAAATTGATCATAGAAATGAAAAGAACTGTAAGAACAAGTTCATTCAGAATCTAGGCATGTCAAATTTTAAGCACCAATGGAACAGATCTAGCAAACCAGACTATAATCATCATGCATAAGGATTTATGGTTCTAGCAAAACAGTAAGGAGACAGAGATACACACATCAAGCATACCAGCTACTACATCAGTAGCAAATAAACATTGATGGATTACCCACCGTGCATAGACCAATCAGCAACAACAGGTAGTAGAAGAAGCAGAAGAGGGAGGGCCCTCTCTTGCGAGGAACTCCCTTGATTGCAAGAACCACAAAACAACTGGTGGAGCATGGCCGCTGCAAATTGTGGCAAATTGTGGTTAATTCGCCCTGGTATGTAGTCAGTACTATCCAACAATACATGAATGATATATATAGCAAACAGACAGTGTAGGGAGCACTACATAACTGTATGATATGTAAGCTAAAAAGCACTATGTAACTATATGAACTCTGCGCTAAAAGGTCTTTGGAAGTGTATGTCAACAGACAAAATGGTAATTGGTGTACTCTGCTATTTTACCTACTATACACAAAACAGATTAAATGTCCATGGAGAATTCTAGCAAACGCAAAAATAATATGATCAGTTGGGATCATTTCTGATTTTGCTTGCTCGCACACCAACCACAAACGTGATCACAGCCAAGTATTTAACCAGTTTGCCGCCAAGTTTAAGTTACTACTAATCGGAAGTGAATAATCAATTATTAAAGATAATGAAGTTAACTGAACAATTTTTACACATGTATAATGGCGTGAATGGAGCAATAGAGCAATGCCCAATCCTTACACATGTATAATGGCATGAATATGCAAGTTAGACCTAGATGTTACTAACAAGTGTTCTTTGCATAATTAATGAATAAGTATAGTATTTATGACTAGCCAGAATCAATCTTTGTGCATACATCCTACCATGTTGTTCCTTGCTAAGTAAGCTCCCAAAAGCAGTATTAATAAAATTGAAACAGAATAACACATACAGGACTACAGGAACCACAACAAGAAATTTTCTGTTGCGAGTAAGCTGCTTGCCGTTGTCCATTTGCTCCCACCAAGTCAATCTATTATACATCCCCTAATCATCAACGAATGGAGTTCCCTTCTTCCAGTGGAAGAAGTGGTATGTAATCTGAAATGAAGATTCAATTAGGAAAGCAATGACAACAGAGAGATAATTTCTAGATAGTATGTTTCATGCTATAATTTTATGAGAAAAATAGCAATAATTTGTACTTCCAGAATTGAGGTTGGGCCTACTAGAACTGTAGTATTTACTTCCATAATGATTTCATGAATTTTGCCACTACATTATTATATTTAAAGTAGCAAAAGAATGATTAAATGCAAGCTATTTATTTGGCTATTATGAAACAGTAAACCTTCAAACTAGAATACACTTTATTAGTTGGCAGGATTGGCGAATGTGTCATAGCAATTTGTAGCTAGGGGAGGCGACGGGTGGGCAGATGCGAACGATCTACCCCAATTCTTGACTGCACGAAGCAAGAAATCGAGGTTCAACCACTAGCTAGGAACGGTCATTCCCGCCGTTTTGACCGCATTTTGAAACGGGCATAAAAATTCAAAAAAATCAAAAAATTGGGAAACCTTTGCATTGTGTCATTATATGTGGCCAGGTTCCCCAGAAAAATAATGAACTTGTAATACGGAAATTATTTTTAAAAAGTGTTCTCAGAAACGAGCTATCACGTGTGGAGATTAATGGCTATCAAGCCAAATGATCAATCTTATGGCCACATTCATGGCATAGTTTGTTCAAATGATCTCGTATTGTGCACAAGGGTGCATATTGGAATGGCAAACAATGTTTCCTAAGGAAGTTTTCATTTTCTTTGGACGAAAAAACCATTTTCCATTTTTCGAGTGCCCAAAAGGAGGTTTTTTGTGAAGGACCTCCCAAATAATTGTTGCAAAATTGGACCAAATCAATTTTCTAAGATACTAGGCATATTTAATGCACAATTGACCAAATGGTTGGGTGTAAAAAGTTTTGATCCACCACTGGTGAAAAAAACAAATTTCCACCGATTCAGTTGGAAGCGGGTTTGAACTGTAGCTGCCTTGTAGTTTGCTCTTTATTTTTTTCAAAAATCATTTCTAGGTACATAAGTATCTATTTAATCAGAGAAACACCAAAAAATTCCAATATTCAACCACTAGCTAGGAACGGTCATTCCCGCCGTTTTGACCGCATTTTGAAACGGGCATAAAAAATTCAAAAAAAATCAAAAAATTAGGAAACCTTCGCATTGTGTCATTATATGTGGCCAAGTTCCCAAGAAAAATAACAAACTTGTAATACGGCAATTATTTTAAAAAAGTGTTCTCAGAAACGAGCTATCACATGTGGAGATCAGTGGCTTTCAAGCCAAATGATCAATCTTATGGCCACATTCATGGCATAGTTTGTTCAAATGATCTCATATTGTGCACAAGGGTGCATATTGGAATGGCAAACAATGTTGCCTAAGGAACTTTTCATTTTCTTTGAATGAAAAAAACCATTTTCCATTTTTCGAGTGCCCAAAAGGAGGGTTTTTTTGTGAAGGACCTCCCAAATAATTGTTGCAAAATTGGACCAAATCAATTTTCTAAAATACTAGGACATATTTAATGCACAATTGAAAAAATGGTTGGGTGTAAAAAGTTTTGATCCACCTCTCGTGAAAAAGACAAATTTCCGCCGATTCAGCTGGAAGCGGGTCAAATTTGAACTGCAGCTGCCTCATAGTTTGTTATTAATTTTTTCCAAAAATCATTTCTAGTTACATAAGTACCTATTTAATCATAAATACATGGTTTGGTGGCGATACGTCGAGGTTTTGGCAGTGGCCGAAGGCCCCAACTCTAGAGCACGTAAACTCGCATGCCCGCCGCGTGGTCAACGCATGACCTTGGCGTTGCCATGTGTTCTGGGCGGCCTAGGCATGTCTAGTGGGTTGGGCACTCCCCAGGTAGGTGTTAGGAAGAAAATTACAACATAAGATTCTCACGAGGAGACCGATCAATGCTCAAACATGAATTAGCAGCCAAGTGTTTGATTAGTGGTCTGGGAAATGTACATGGCTAATGGGCGTGAGTTTTGGCTGAGGATGATCAGTTACTAAAAAGACCGTCTTCACAAATTTTCAGCTCAAAAGGAGGAGCCTAGGTGGTACTTGCTTTGGAAAGTACCACACTGGACATAAATAAGAATGTTGAAGCTGGGCTCAAAATAATGAATGGATTGAGCTGGCATTTGGTGGAGGATGGTTATTTGGGCATAGGAAAGCATTGTAGAAAATGGATACTATTTGGACATGCCAAAGTGGTACTTACTTCACAAAGTATTGTTCTGAACAGAATAGGAAAATGAATATTGTTGAATTATTTTTGAACTAGGCATGGAAGGTTTTTTACATATTTGACAAAGATATGACCCAAAGAATTCATGAGATTTTTTTTGGGAATTTTGGGAATGACAGAAATATAGGTTGCTTCACAACCTGGGGCAAAAATTGCCAGATGGACATGCCACATAGGCAAAACTGATGAGGTGGCGCCTAGTCATAGCAACCCACCACAATTTACAAGGTTATGACCATCTATATTGGTCATGATCGGCTAGAAATAAGGCAGCGGACCAGTGCTATCTGCTTTATGACCATTTCGTGTAAGGAAATCACGACCTTTCTGACCAAAATGGTCGCAATGGTTTAGGGTTTGGAGCCCCCCGAAAAGCTTTTGACCAATTGGTCTGAAATGGTCATAGATCTATGACCAATTCTTCCAGGGTCACTGATAGAAGGTCACTAGTTGACATACTTCTTGTAGTGAGTATGTGGGTCATGCAGTCCAAAGCACATCTCCAGAGTGCACACATCTAGGGGAGCCCGTCTATATTTTATATATGTTGGGTGTGCCTATGCTTTATGTATATTCCTACGTGCAAATCCCATATTGTCATCAATCCACCAAAAAGGGGGAGATTGTAAGGGCATATTTATCCCTTAATAGTTTTGGTGATTGATGACAATGCTTCTGCGGACTAATCATGTGCATTGAGCATTTCAGATATATCATGTCTAGACACAAGACGATTTGGTGCCCCTCGAAGACTATTGAAGACAACATTTCTCTATGTTTCTTTTCGGTGGTTTGAGTCGCAGGAAAGCCATACTATTAAGAAAGGTTCCACGTCAGAAAGGTTTGGATGGAATCAACACGTACACATCTGTTCCTTGTTGCACCACCTTTCCGTTGGCCCTTTGGGGCACCCTCCATTTCTCCATGCCTCTGCAAAATGAAGGACTCCTAGTGTTGCTGAACTGGGGCATGCAGTAGTACTGCTCTCTGGAGCGGTAGTACCGCAGGCCCCTATGGTAGTACCGGCCTCTGGCGCGGTTGTGACGCCCCCGATTTGACCATACATAATCATACACGCAAACATGTACGATCAAGATCAGGGCCTCACGGGAAGATATCACAACACAACTCTACAAATAAAATAAGTCATACAAGCATCATATTACAAGCCAGGGGCCTCGAAGGCTCGAATACAAGAGCTCGATCATAGACAAGTCAGCGGAAGCAACAATATCTGAGTACAGACATAAGTTAAACAAGTTTGCCTTAAGAAGGCTAGCACAAACTGGGATACAGATCGAAAGAGGCGTAGGCCTCCTGCCTGGGATCCTCCTAACTACTCCTGGTTGTCGTCAGCGGGCAGCACGTAGTAGTAGGCACCTCCGGTGTAGTAGGAGTCGTCATCAACGGTGGCGTCTGGCTCCTGGGATCCAGCATCTGGTTGCGACAACCAGGTAGAAAGGATAGAGGGAAGGGAAGGAGAAAGCAACCGTGATTACTCATCCAAAGTACTCGCAAGCAAGGAGCTACACTACATATGTATGCATTGGTATCAACTGGAATAAGGCTATTATATGTGGACTGAACTGCAGAAAGCCGGGATAAGGGGGGATAGCTAGTCCTTTTGAAGACTACGCTTCTGGCAGCCTCGTCTTGTAGCATGTAGAAGAGAGTAGACTGAAGACCTCCAAGTAGCATCGTATAGCATAATCCTAACCGATGATCCTCCCCTCGTCGCCCTATGAGAAAGCGATCACCGGTTGTATCTGGCACTTGGAAGGGTGTGTTTTATTAAGTATCCGGTTCTAGTTGTCATAAGGTTAAGGTACAACTCCAAGTCGTCCTGTTACCGAAGATCACGGCTATTCGAATATATTAACTTCCCTGCAGGGGTGCACCACCTAACCCAACACGCTCGATCCCATTTGGCCGGACACACTTTTCTGGGTCATGCCCGGCCTCGGAAGATCAACACGTCGCAGCCCCACCTAGACCAACAGAGAGGTCAGCACGCCGCTCTAAACCTAAGCGCGCAGGGGTCTGGGCCCATCGCCCTTAGCACACCTACATGTTGCGTGGGCGGCCGGAAGCAGACCTAGCCTAGTAGGCATTCCAATCCAATCCAGTGCGCGCCGCTCCGTTGCTGACGTCACGAAGGCTTCGGCTGATACCATGACGTCGAGTGCCCATAACTGTCCCCGCGTAGATGGTTAGTGCGTATAGGCCAGTAGCCAGACTCAGATCAAATACCAAGATCTCGTTAAACGTGTTAAGTATCTGCGAACACCGACCAGGGCCAGGCCCACCTCTCTCCTAGGTGGTCTCAACTTGCCCTGTCGCTCTGCCTCAAAGTAACAGTCGGGGGCCATCGGGAACCCAGGCCCACCTCTACCGGGATGGAGCCACCTGCCCCTTTAGCCCCCAACTCTGAACAGTACCACAGGTAATGTAACTGTGTAAAGTATATAGTATATGCCCGTGATCACCTCCCGAAGTGATCACAGCCCAGTAGTATAGCATGGCAGACGGACAAGAGTGTAGGGCCACCGATGGAACACTAGCATCCTATACTAAGCAGTACAATAGCAGGTAATGGTAACAACAATAGTAGCAAGGACAGGCTATGCATCAGGATAGGAATAACGGAAAGCAGTAACATGCTACACTACTCTAATGCAAGCAGTATAGAGATGAGTAGGCGATATCTGGTGATCAAAGGGGGGGGGGCTTGCCTGGTTGCGGACAAGTAGAGAGGATGTAAGAGGAGGCCGGGGGAGGCGCAACCGACGCGGCGGCTCACCGCGTAGCTGTAGGGAGGGGGCAGTGGGCTCGCGGCGGCTTGGGGTGGTCCGACGACAGCGGGGCAAGGACGAGGTGATGACGAGTGGCGATGGGTGACGACGTCGGCCTCGGAGCGCCGCGACCGTCGGGGGCGAGGCGGGGAGATGACGGTGATGAGGCCCGATGCGTCGAGGCCGTGAGCCACAGCGGCGGCGGCGCGGCGCTGGGAACGGGCGCCGGTGTCGGGGCTGAGCGGCGGAGGGCTCGGGGCGGTTCCAGCAGGGAGGAGGTGACGACGAGGGCGGTCTGACGAGGAAGCAGCACCGGCGATGTAGAAGCGGGACGATGGGGGTCTCCTGCCCCCGATCCAGATCGGGTCCAAGAGGAGGGGGCGCGAGGAGAGAGTAGGGGGGATCGGGGGGAGTGGTGGGGTTAGTGGCTAGGGTTTGGATGAGGGAGTGGATAAGGAGGGGGGTAGTGGGCCGGCCGGCTGGGCCTGGAGGGCGAATGGGCCGGCCCGCTGGGTCTGCTGGCCCGGGGGGGGGGGGGTCTTCCTCCCTCCTTTCTTCCAATTTTTAGTTTTATTTTTTTGTTTGTTTTTATCTATTTGCATTTCTATTTTAAAAAATTTTAAATTATTCAGACATTTTATAAAAATGTGTTTGCTGCACCATAATTACCTTTGTAATATTTGGCAACCACCGAACATTTTTGTTTCAATTTTTGAAAACTTTTATTGCCGACATTAATTTTAAATTTGAATTTGACGCGATTTGAACTAACGAACGTTTAGCAACATTAATCGGGTGACGTGGCATGAATAGCATGGGATTACTGTAGCAAGATTATCCGGGCGTTACAGCGGTAGTACCACAGGTGCTCATGATAGTACCGCTCCTGAGGAGCGGCAGTACCGTGGCCTCGGGCCAGGCTCAGCGGCTCGAGCGGTTGTAGGTGCGGATGTAATTTTTTACATCCGCGCCCTACACGGTAGTACCATGCCATGGGCGCGGTAGTACCCCGAGCTCTGGGCAGGCACAACAACATGAGCGGAAGTAGGGGCAAATGTAATTTTTTACATCCGCGCCCTATGCGGTAGTACCGCTCCGGGCTTGTGGTAGTACCGTGTCGGATTTTTGCATGGATCGGAACTCAGCGGAAGTAGTCACGGATGTATTTTTATATGTCCGTGCCTTCCCAGTCTAGACCAATCCTGCCTTGTGGTAGTACTGCAAGGGGGAGCGGTAGTACCGCGCCAGCGGTTCTACCGCCCTCAGCTTCCTTGCCTCAGGTCTGGCCTAGCTTCTGCAGCGGCAGCAGTAGTACCGCAGGGCCTTGCGGTAGTACAGTAGGCTCGTGTGGTAGTACCACTTGTTGAGTGCGGTAGTACCGCTCGTCGCAGGCTAAGTAAGTGGATAATGGTTGGATTTGCTCTTTCACTATAAAAGGGGAGTCTTCTTCTCCGAGTTGACTACCTCTTCCACCCCCAAGCTCCATTGTTGCTCCAAGCTCCATTTTCGCCCGATCTCTCTCCCTAGCCGAACAAACTTGTTGATCTCCTATGGATTGCTTGAGAAGGCCTAGATCTACACATCCACCAAGAGATATTTGATTCCCCCCACTAATCCCTCGCGGATCTTGTTACTCTTGGGTGTTTGAGCATCCTAGATGGTTGAGGTCATCACGGAGCCATTCTCCATTGTGGTGAAGCTTCGTGGTGTTGTTGGGAGCCTCCAATTAAGTTGTGGAGATTGCCCTAACCTTGTTTGTAAAGGTTCGGTCGCTGCCTTCAAGGGCACCAATAGTGGAATCACGGCATCTCGCATTGTGTGAGGGTATGAGGAGAATACGGTGGCCCTGGTGGCTTCTTGGGGAGCATTGTGCCTCCACACCGCTAAAGTGGAGACATACTTCCCCTCAAAGGGAAGGAACTTTGGTAACACATCCTCGTCTTCATCGACTTCACTCTTGGTTATCTGATCCCTTTACTTGTGCAAGCTTATCTCGTGTTGCATCCCTTGCTGGCTTGTTTACTTATTGTTGTTGCATCATATAGGTTGCTCACCTAGTTGCATATCTAGACAACCTACTTTGATGCAAAGTTTAAATTGGTGAAGAAAAGCTAAAAAAATTGTTAGTTGCCTATTCACCCCCCCTCTAGTCAACTACATTGATCCTTTCACATGCCAAAGAAAGAGTGCCAGATCCAGAGATCTTGAGACGCCACGGCCTCTAATATGACAGTGCAAGCCCTGACATGTCCCTTATACTGCCCTTGCCAACCAGAAGGACAGTTCTTCCACTCCCAGTGCTTGCAGTCTATGCTGCCAAGCATCCCTGGAAAGCCCCTTCTGGCATTCATCGCCAACAAACGGGTTGTATCCTCAGTTGTCGGCTCTCTCAAGTACTCAGGGCCAAACACATCAATAACAGTCTTGCAGAACTTATACAGGGACTCTAGGCATGTAGACTCACTCACACAGACGTACTCATCAATGAGATCACCGGGCACTCTGTATGCAAGCATTCGGATGGCGGCAGTGCATTTCTGTTAAGAGGAGAAACCGATCTTGCCGACGGCATCCTCTTTGCAATCGAAATAGTCACCATAGCCGACCACTCCCTCTCTAATACGGTTGAAAAGAAGCCTACTCATACGGAAACAGCGGCGGAATTTTTGATGTTTGAACAATGGGTTTGTTGTATCAAAGTAGTCCTTCCAAAGAAGGAAATGACCACTCTCTCGATTGCGATTCAACGCCAGAAGGTGGCCCGGAATGGAGCCACGAAACAATGGCCGCTGGCTGTTGAGGTGGTGATGGACCAACACGACAGCCAATATCTCCTCCTCATTGTCGAACGGCAAATCGTCGGAGTCACAAAGGAAATGGTGGAAAAAGAACTCGTCGGCAGAGTCCATTTTTGTACCTTGGCAAACTGTCGAACAGCTTGCGGGTGTCGAAGAAGGAGACGGCCAGCGAGGGGAGACGCGGCGCACACGGACCAGCTAGCTGCCCTGCCGGCGTCCGACGAGTGGGCCAGCATCTGACGAGCGTGACGGTGAGGATCTGGCTGGGGCGGCGAGGCGGCCACTTGGTCGCGGGCGGCTGTGCGATGGGGGGAGCGGCGGTGGGAAGTAGTTTGCTCCCCGGCAGCAAGAAGGCGGTGGCGGGTGATGGGGGAAGTGAGCAGCATTACTGGGCAGATGTGGAGGCGACGACAGCTGGCAGAGTCGCCGGCAAAAAAGGGTGGCGGCGTCGGCGACGAAGGAGGCGGGCGAGGGTTGCTGTTGACATGGGGGTGAGAGGGGAGGCCAATGAGCCACCGACTAGCGGGCCCGGGGAGAGGAGAAGGCGAGCATGCGCGCATTCGCGCTGACGCAAATCTGGCTAAAAAATGGATCGAAAATGGATCGTCCACGAACGAAAAGCGGACACGCGTCCGTTTGGGTCAGCGCGTTGGGCCGACTTTTCTGTCTGCGCCGACTCAAACGGACGGTAGCGGACGAAATGGGTCGCCCCATTGGAATTGCTCTTAACTTCAACGATTCCACAAGTTGCAGCTCCCGGCGTCACAGCACCATGCTCACTCGTCGTGGTAAACTGGTAATGTCACACAAGATTGACCTGCTTTAATTCCATGTTGTGAGACTTGGTGATTTTGGTCGTTACTAGCACTGTATTTTGGAGGGGATTGAGACATCAACAAAAACATTTGTGGTAATTTCTGGATAATCTGATGCCCTCCTACCCTCCCTGTTGCTACTCGTTCTTTGTGCGCATCTTACATTTTTAGTTCCTATGGAACTATATCTCAGCACGTCACTACACACACAAACAGAAATGCACGTTTGGGATTGTCTAAACCATGATCAATTCGCGTGCCATCTGCATGACTGGGTCAAGTTGCAGCTACCACGAATCGTGCAAGCGGACAAAATCGGTGAGCAAGATGGACAGGCCAAGCATTGCCTCGTGTATCTTCGGTATTGTGTGTCGCCATATTCCTCGATGCCTCCCAAACATAGACATGAACTGTGCTCTACTACCACACCTTGGCTGCCCAAATCTCACATCCATTAGCAAGACAATCTACATGAACTTGCATAAATTATTAGCATGGTCTGCATGGATATGTATCTCTTCAGTGCCAAACCCCAAGAAAGGTCAATTTATCTTGGTTGTTGAACCACCAGCTCTCCTTCATCGACTAGAAATAAGGGAATCATCTCATCTCTCCTTTATCGACTTTATTAAATAAGGAAATAGTCTTTAGTTGTATCTAGTCCGATCCAACAACCAAGGAAAGGATGCAGCAATGTGAAAAGATATCGACGTACTGATTTATGTACTACCATGTCACCGTTTGGCATCAACTGTGGCGAGCAGTTAGGAGAGTGGTTTCTCTACACCCAGCTCTGTGCACCCCCGCTACATCCCGCAAGAAAACATAGCAAAACATTTCTTTAATCTAAAACTTTATGAGAATATTTATGAACAAATCCTTCTATAATTTACGCGCAACTGGCTACGATCGCACTGAGGCCATCAAACACCCTTGTTTCTCTGATGTGTGGGTCCCAGTGTGTTTAATGCTTCAATATGTTGCTGTTTGGTGGGCCTGGTTTTTGTTGCCATTGTTTTGTGGCATGTGAGGTGCTGGGATGGGAATCATGCGGCGTTATTTTGTCCCTTTGTTTTCTCTCTTTCTACATGCTATTGGTTTAGAGCATCTCCAACATTGACCCTCAAATTTGCTCCCACATCTGTCCGTGGACATTGACGCGGGAGCTGTCCATTGAACACTACCCGTATACAATTGAAACGAGATTTGAACCAACTGGAAAAATTTCAGAGACCGGCTGGATTTCATATAAACCGGATGAAATTCATTACATTTAAGACATATTTTAACTAAATCCGACTCTAAACCTAATCTAAATGATCGTCGGCATCCATCTGGGTGTGAGCACCGTGAAAAGAAGCTCCAGCTCCACCTTCGCAGTCTTCAACTCCTCCTTGGCAGTCTCCAGCTCTACCTCCGTAGCCTGAGCGGCTAATCAGACGATGATGTTGAGCCCATAAAGTTGGTGAGGGCGGCACTCTTGGCCGGCGCATCGTTTCAATGTCGAAGCACGTGAGAGGTCGCGTCGCTCTGAGCCGACATAAATGCGGCCCTGGTGCTCTGGAGCGGTGCTGATCTTCTCGGGCGGGAAAGTGCGCGGGGCCGGAGGGTTTTTGGTGGGCCAGGATAGTCAAGAGCGGACATGGCAGTGGTCTAGACACCCGCGAAGCAGGAAAAAGCACGTCTGGGCTGACCTGCGGACCGATACAGGCTCGCGTTGGATTGCAAAACACGTCTGGACGACCATTGCGGGGGGTTGGAGATGCCCTTAGCATTTGTTTTTACGGAATACTATCATTTAGGCCCCTAAGAGCTTCAGAAAATACATCCCTCTAAATATATTACAATTGTTTTTTCGAGAAAATATTTTACAATGGTAGTTTACTACTCCCTCCTTTACTACTCAAACAATGCACTTGTTTTTCTCAAACAATTATGTCTACCAATGAATTAATTGCAATGCATGCATGTGTGATCAATAAATAACCAAGAACATCTACACCGATTAGTGAGTTTTTTATTAATCCTCGCATGCAACGATTTAATGCACCTTAATATATGAGTGCGTGATGAGGATCAATAGAAATAAGACTTATAAAACAAAAACATGAAAATTTTAAGATAAGCCCTATAAAGTGGAAAGAATGTAGTAGCAAATCCCTTCCAAGCTTACATCGGAGTAGTGACCCGTTTGCTCAGGGCCTTTTCTGATATTGGCATGTTGTCAACTATACCTGATATCAATTGTCAAAGTCTGACTAAGAGCCATTTGAACTATTTGTTTCGACCGATGAAATTGGTTTCTGTGTTACTCTAGCTTTCCTCTATTTTCGAAGTGTCAGCCGGTCCGGTATGGTGCTTCGCCTGCAGTCGAATGACTAGGACACGAATAAGCCAGTCTATCAGTAAAAACCAATGATGAATGGCCTAAGTCCACCTAAAACCGCATGCGAAGAATTCGGCTATAGCTGGGCATCGTAGAGCGTGCCGTTTCATCTAGTGTTATAGATGTTTGCAAAGTTTAATGGTTAAATGACATAGAAGGAGCTATGTACAAAGAAAATAAAATTACTCAAAATTTATGGGCACTGCTTGAGCAGAATCTGAAACTTTGTTATTTTTTGTATGTGCAGTTGGGGGTCGACGGCGATGGATGCTCTCCTCGTGACCCTAACTGAGACGACTCCACCACTCGCTGTTCTAATGCCATTTTGTGAGACTTGAGGATATTGGTGTTAGGATTTGAGAGAGACATGAAGAACATTTGGGAGCATTTCTATGGTCTGTTGCCCGCCTCGTCTCTCACCGTGCATTTTAGTCCCCACAGAACTATATTTCCTCGCACCACACCAACAAGAGGGCAGAAGCAGCGAGCAACATGAACAGGTCAAGCATTGCCTCGTGTACGATTAGCAGTTAGTGTTCCCATATTCCTCGATGCCTCCCAAACATAAGACATGAAATGTTCTCTACTGCCACACCATGGCTGCTCAACCTCACAAGTCACAACCATGAAAAAGACAATGTACATGAACTTGTAAAGATGATTGATTGGTATGGTATAGATGAATATGCACCTCTTCAGTGGCAAAGTCTAGGTAAGGTTAATTTATATCTGCTGTTGAACCACCGGCTCCCCTTTGTCATCTTTAAATAAAGGCAGTCTTTAAGTGAATCTGGTCCAATCAAAGTATCCAACAACCATTCAAATGACGCACCAATGTGAAAAAATGGCATAGTGATTTACTAGCTAGCATGTCACCAATTGGCATCAAATGATAGTCCTTTCTCCCTTTGCCCAAGAATATGCTAGTACAATCGCAAGTCAGGCAGTATGAACCAACAATCAGTGACCTCTAAACTAAGCCACCAAAACTCTCTTCAAATTTTACATTATTTGCGGCGGCCAGATACATTTGCAAAGAAACAAAAGGGTGGCCACTTGAATCAACCACATGATTTTGACATTAGCAGCTTAAGAATGCTACAAAAAGAAAATGGCATGCAAAAAACTATGGGAGTATATAATCTGGTAAGTTACCCGTCATCTGTGTTTTCTTTACAGCTGCTGATGGTGACCCATAAAAGAATGAAGAGTAGAGATGTTGCTCGTCTGCGTGTATATCCTGTCTCTTTTTTATGAGGGGTTATTGAGAAATCCAGCAGGAAATATAACTCAAAAGACATGAGCACATGCACACATGTTTTATATGCTTATTAGTCTACCAACTGTCCTTTCACGCATGGAGGCCCATCATCATCAAAAAGTATTGTCGGAAATTATCGGCAGCAGCTAGGCACACATAACTAGTTGAATAAATACTGACTGCTCATTCTTACTACTGATCCACTCTGAATTTTGTGCACAAGCTTGAAATTGAACTTCGTTATTCGGAGCCTGTGCAAGTTTCGGCATTACATATGTGACAGCTGATAACTTAATGACATTCAATGGGTTCTGCATTTTTGTTAGTTTTTCCCTTTGGTCGACCAAACTTTTTGACATTTTTACCTGTCAGATACTTCAGTGCATGCTCAAGTGTAACCTTGTTTGGGTCATGAGTCCGCCATCAGTCATTTTCAAGGCATTGTTAGATTTGCAATGAGAAAGTCCAAACTGAGAACTGTATAAATGTAACTGGATATGATTTTTATTATAAAAAATTGTAACCAGTTTACAACAAGGCCACCAGCATGGGAATCCCATTTCATATTGTTTGTGGCATAAATGATAAAAACCCTATAATACAACAACAACAACAACAACACATACCTTTGGCACTGGAGCAAGGCTTCTCCTGTGTCATATGCTAAACCCAGCTTTAGAATGTGTCATAAGTACAGGATGCTCATCATCAGGATGTTTCCCCTGATAACAACGACATTGTCATGATTCAACTGAACAACGCCTATAGAATGTTAAAATCTATAGAAAAGCATACCAGAACTTTTGGATGCTGCAATAGCTCAATTACATCTTCGATGGTGATAGAGTTAATATCTTTGACCTGAAAAGTAGTTTAAAAAGTATTTGCAGTAAGTTCATGGAAGGACAATTTTGAAAGTACCGTAATAATTACCTCAGAAATAGGAGCCCTTTTCTGGGATGCTCCTTTCCTATATCCCACATGGATGTAGTAACCATAAGGACCTTGTTTTAAGAAGACCTGTAGAACGAGCAAAAATGTTATACACTTGGTTCCTGAGAAATAAATAAAGCCAGATACCATACAGACTGAAAAAACCTTTTCGTTTGTATCAGGCATGACACCTTAACTCTCTATGTTATAACAATTGACTTTTGATGATTTTATCTCAAAGTATAACAAACAAGTTTTGGGTGGATTCAATATAATTGTTCTTCTAATGTCATATCCTGGAAGTTGTTTTAGGACTATCTTTACGGTATCCTAAGATACAGAAAACATGATCACCAACAAGACTTGAGCTAGTCTTAGAGGCGAGACTGGTAATCTTATTTTACCCTTCATCATTCCACACATGCATATGAGTTTTCCACTGAATCGCATGTTCCAGGTCATAACAGTTATATCATAGAATATGAACTCTTAATTATAAACATGAAAATATAAAAATATAGTATTGTTGCCTCTAGGGCACATTTCCAACACCCACAACTTGGTGGGATCCTTTCATTCCAACCAAGGCCATCTCAAATGAAGAGCTCTCACTAATTTTCCCACATGAAGAATCCCCAAACCACCCAGGTTAGTGGGGCGGTAGACGGTCTCCCAGTTGACTTTGCATTTTGCACCGGTGGTTTTCTCTTTGGCTAACCACAGGAAGGTGCGCTCAATTTTGTCGACACCCTACAACACTCTAGGAGGGATGACTAGAGGGGTGATATGGTACACGTCTTGTGAAGTGAGGACTGATTTGACTAGTGCTGCTCTCCCGGTCGTGGTGATGTTCCTCCCTTGACAGGGAGGAAGCCTTGCAGCAACCTTGTCTTCAAGGTGCTAAAATTCTTCCCTCTTCAATTTTCAGATGGATAGAGGATGCCCAAGATAATTAAGCGGCAAGGGCGTCCTCATGGTGGGGATGCTCTCAAGGATGTCATCAAGGTTTAGCTGCTCACAATGAATGGCGATGACAGAGCTCTTCTGGGAAGTTAGTGGACAACCTGGTAACCTTGCCGAAAGAATCAAGAATGGCAGCAAGGTTGTGTACATCCTCCCTAGTTGGCATGACAAAAACCGTCGCGTCATCCATGTAGAGAGAAGTATGAACGGCCGGATGCCGCCCCTTGTTCTTGTGGAGGACGTTGTGGATCGTAGCTATTGGGGAACGTAGTATTTCAAAAAATTTACCTACGACCACGCAAGATCTATCTAGGAGATGCATAACAACGAGATAGGAGAGTGTGTCCACGTACCCTCGTAGACCGAAAGCGGAAGCATTTAGTAATGCGGTTGATGTAGTCGAACGTCTTCATGATCCAACCGATCCAAGCACCGAACGCATGGCACCTCCGCGATCAGCGCACGTTCAGCTCGGTGACATCCCTCGTACTCTTGATCCAGCTGAGGCTGAGGGTGAGTTCCGTCAGCACGACGGCGTGGTGACGGTGATGATGAAGTTACCGACATAGGGCTTCGCCAAAGCACTACAACGATATGACCGAGGTGTGTAACTGTGGAGGGGGGCACCGCACACGGCTAAAAGATCAACTTGTGTATCTATGGGGTGCCCCCGTCCCACGTATATAAAGGGGGAGGAAGGAGGAGGCCAGCCAAAGGGTGGCGCGCCCAAGGGGGGAGTCCTACTCCAAGTAGGATTCGCCCCCTTTCCTAATCCTACAAAGAGAAGGGGGGAAAGAGGAGAGGGAGAGAAGGAAAGGGGGGTCACCCCAACCCTAACCCAATTCGGATTGGGCTTGGGGGGGGCGCCTCCACCTAGCCGCCACCTCCTCTCTTCCACTAGGGCCCATGAAGGCCCATTAACCCCCCCCCCCCCGGGGGTTCCGTTAACCCCCCAGTACTCCAGAAAATGCCCGAACCTATCCGAAACCATTCCGGTGTCCAACCATAACCTTCCAATATATCAATCTTTATGTCTCGACCATTCTGAGACTCCTCGTCATATCTGTGATCTCATCCGGGACTCCGAACAAACTTTGGTTCATCAAAACACGAAACTCATAATATAAATCATCATCGAACGTTAAGTGTGCGGACCCTACGGGTTCGAGAACTATGTAGACATGCCCGAGACAGATCTCCGGTCAGTAACTAATAGCGGAACCTGGATGCTCATATTGGCTCCTACATATTCTACGAAGATCTTTATCGGTCAAACCGCATAACAACATACGTTGTTCCCTTTGTCATTGGTATGTTACTTGCCCAAGATTCGATCGCCGGTATCATCATACCTAGTTCAATCTCGTCATCGGCAAGTCTCTTTACTCGTTCTGTAATGCATCATCCCATGACTAACTCATTAGTCACATTGCTTGGAAGGCTCATAGAGATGGGCATTACCGAGAGGGCCCAGAGATACCTCTCCGATACACGAAGTGACAAATCCTAATCTCGATCTATGCCAACTCAACAAACACCATCGGAGACACCTGTAGAGCATCTTTATAATCACTCAGTTACGTTGTGACATTTGATAGCACACAAGGTGTTCCTCCGGTATTCGGGTGTTGCATAATCTCAGAGTCATAGGAACATGTATAAGTCATGAAGAAAGCAATAGCAATAAACTAAACGATCATAGTGCTAAGCTAACGGATGGTTCTTGTCCATCACATCATTCTCTAATGATGTGATGCCATTCATCAAATGACAACACATGTCTATGGCTAGGAAACTTAACCATCTTTTTTAAACGAGCTAGTCAAGTAGAGGCATGCTAGGGACACCTCTGTTTGTCTATGTATTCACACAGGTACTAAGTTTCCGGTTAATACAATTCTAGCATGAATAATAAACATTTATCATGATATAAGGAAATATAAATAACAACTTTATTATTGCCTCTAGGGCATATTTCCTTTAGTAGCGGCATCTAGAATCCCTTTGAGAGGGTCAATCGTGAGGACAAAGAGTAGGGGGGAGGGGGTCCCCCTGTCCGAGTCCACAGCCATGGATGATGGGAGGCCCATGAACACCATTAAGGAGAACACGCGAGGAGGAAGTGCAAAGGGTGGCCCAGGTTCAACATTAGTTTCCCTTACCAAATTTGTATGTCTACAATTAGATAGTCCACTATGAATTATTTTCTGCTTTTTCTGTTTTTGTGGTCACCAATCAACTTCCAAAGCCAATCCATAACTTCCATCCATTGTCAGCTATATTACCTTCTGTTCATGGTAGATCCAACTTGAATTCATAGTTTGATTTTATGCGCTTCTCAATCACTTAACCTTGTCTACATGGCCTATTGCTAGTCATCCGTTATGAATCCTGATTGATCTTGACGGTTTGCCTGCATTGCCTAACTTACCAGCGGTTCACTCCTTACTCGTTGGATGTGGAGCATATCCTCCCGAGGGCTCTTCTTTGTATGATTGCTCTAGAGGTGTGTGAATATATCGAGTTAAATCCATAAAACCATGACAATACACACGTCATTAGTGAAAAACCACCACTTTACAACACGTGGCAAAAGTCACCAAACCGAAAAATTTCCAGTGACAAAAAACAATGACGGTAAATGCTAAATGCTTTGATGGCATCACTAATTGTCTGGGCCCACCCGCGAGGCTGAGTTGGAAAAAAGTGCCATGTGGACACTTGGTCTTCTTCTTCCTCCTCCTCCCCTTCTCCTTGGCATTTCATCAAAAACCACATGCGCCTCTCGCTCGTCCATGTGGCTTGCATCCGCCATGGCTGGTGTGTCATACGTCCATTTTCATCATGTTTTCTTACTGTTATTTACAATGTTTTTATCCATAATAATGTTTATTGGAGTAATTCTAATGCATTTTCTCTCATAATTTGCAAGGAACACACCAAGAGGGAAAATTCCAGCAGCTGGAAATCTGGACCTGGAAAAGCTATGTCAGGCCACCTATTCTGCCCAACTCCAAATGGGCTACCAGGGGCCAATAAGTACCAGTGGCCACCAGGTGGGCACAACCCACCTGGGCGCGCCAGGCCCCATTGGCGCCCTGGTGGGTTGTGGCCTCCTCGACCCACCTCCGGTGCCCATCTTCTGGTATATAAGTGGTTTTAACCTAGAAAAAATCACAATAATACTTTCGGGACGGAGCGCCGCCGCCTCGAGGCGGAACTTGGGCAGGAGCACTTTTGCCCTCCGGCGGAGCGATTCTGCCGGGGGAACTTCCCTCCCGGAGGGGGAAATCATCGTCATCATCATCACCAACAACTCTCACATCTTGGGGAGGTCAATATCCATCAACATATTCACTAGCACTATCTCATCTCAAACCCGAGTTCATCTCTTATATTCAATCCTGTTACCGGAACTATAGATTGTTGCTAGGGGGTGACTAGTAGTGTTGATTACATCTTGTAGTTGATTACTATATGGTTTATTGGGTGGAAGATTATATGTTCAGATCCATTATGCATATTAATACCCCTCTGATCCTGAGCATGTTTGTTGTTTGTGAGTAGTTATGTTTGTTCTTGAGGTCACGGGATATATCATGTTGCAAGTAATCATGTGAATTTGATATGTGTTCGATATTTTGATAGTATGTATGTTGTGATTCCCTTAGTGGTGTCATGTGAACGTCGATTACATGACACTTAACCATATTTGGGCCTAAGGGAATTCATTGTGGAGTAGTAAATAGATGGTGGGTTGTGAGAGTGACAGAAACTTAAACCCCAGTTTATGCACTATTCCGTAAGGGACCGATTGGATCCTAGAATTTAATGCTATGGTTAGGATTTATCCTTAATACTTTTCTCATAGTTGCGGATGCTTGCGGGAGGGTTAATCATAAGTAGGAGGTTTGTTCAAGTAATAACAGCACCTAAGCACCGGTCCACCAACATATCAAATTATAAAGTAGCGAACACAAATCAAACCAACATGATGAAAGTGACTAGATGAAATTCCCGTGTACCCTAAGAATGCTTTGCTTATTATAAGAGACCATTTTGTCCGGTCCTTTTCCTCAAAAGGATTGGGCTACCTTGCTGCATACTTGTTACAATTATCGTTACTTGCTTGTTATAGATTATCTTGCTACCAAATTACTCGCTACTTAAAACTTCAGCACTTGCAGACAATACCTTACTGAAAACTACTTGTCATTTCCTTCTACTCCTCGTTGGGTTCAACACTCTTACTTATCGACAAGAGCTACAATTGAACCCCTATACTTTCTGGTCATCAAGGCTATTTTCTGGCACCGTTGCCAGGGAGTGAAGCGCTTCTGGTAAGTGGAATTCGGTAAGGAAACATTTACATAGTGTGCTAAAATTTATTGTCACTTGTTACTTTGGAAAACAATCCTTTGAGGGGTATGTTCGGGGTATCTTCACCTCGTCCAGAGCCACAATTAATTGCCCCTCAACCTACAACACCAACTGAAAATATTGAATATGAAATTCCTTTGGGTATGATAGAACAACTGCTAGCTAGTCCTTATGCAGGAGATGGAACTGAACATCCCGATATGCACTTGATACATGTGGAAAAAAATTGTGGATTGTTTAAGCTTGCTAGTTTACCCAGGGATGAAGTTATGAAAAAGGTTTTCCCTTTATCTTTGAATGGAAAATCATCGGCATGGTATATGCTATGCGATGATATTGGATCATGGAATTGGAATCGTTTGAAATTGGAGTTTCACCAAAAAAATTATCCTATGCATCTAGTTCATCGTGATTGGAATTATATCTATAATTTTTGGCCTCGTGAAGGAAAAAGTATCGCTCTATCTTGGGGGAGGCTTAACTCAATGTTATATTCATGCCCCAATCATGAGCTCTCAAGAGAAATTATTATTCAGAATTTTTATGCTCGGCTTTCTCGTAATGATCAAACCATACTTGATACTTCTTGTGCGAGTTCTTTTATAAAGAAGACTATTGAATTCCGGTGGGATGTTTTGGAAAGAATTAAATGCAACTCTGAAGATTGGGAACTTGACGAAGGTAAAGAGTCAGGTATAAAGCTTAAGTATGATTGTGTTAAATCTTTTATGGATACCGCTGCTTTTCAAAAGTTAAGCACTAAATTTGGACTTGACTCTGAGATAGTAGCCTCCTTTTTTGAATCTTTTGCTACTCATGTTGAACTCCCTAAAGAGAAGTGGATTAGATATGAACCACCTATTAAATAAGAAATTAAATAACCGGTATCAGTTATAGAAGAAACTATACTTTATAATGTTGATCTGGTTGTTCATACTACTTATTTTGAGAAACCTCCTTTTCCTGTTAGGATAAAGGAACATGCTAAAGTTTCAACTGTGGTTAACAAAAGCTATATTAGAACACCTAAACCTGATGAAAAATTAAAGTTGAACCTAGCATTGCTATGGTTAAAGATCTCCTGGAAGAAGATATGGATGGGCATGTTATTTACCTTCGTGAAGAAGCTGCTAGAATTGCTAAACCTGATAAAAGAGATAAACATAGACCTGTTGTTGGCATGCCTGTTATTTTGGTTAAAATAGGAGATCACTGTTATCATGGTTTATGTGATATGGGTGCTAGTGTGAGTGCTATTTCTCACAAGTTATATCAAGAAATTAAGGAGGACATATCACCTATTGAGATAGAAGACATAGATGTTACAATTAAACTTGCAAATAGAGACACTACATCACTAGTTGGGATTGTGATACGTCTCCATCGTATCTATAATTTTTGATTGTTCCATGCCAACATTATTGAACTTTCATATACTTTTGGCAACTTTTTATACTATTTTTGGGACTAACATATTGATCCAGTGCCCAGTGCCAGTTCCTGTTTGTTGCATGTTTTTTGTTTCGCAGAATATCCATATCAAACGGAGTCCAAACGGGATAAAACCTGATGGAGATTTTTTTGGAATATATATGATTTTTGGGAAGAAAAATCCACGCGAGACGGTGCCCGAGGTGGCCACGGGGCAGGCGGCGCGCCTGCCCCTGGGCGCGCCCCTGACCCTCGTGGGCCACCCGTAAGGCGGTTGATGCCCTTCTTTCACTGCAAGAAAGCTAATTTCTGGATAGAGATCGTGTCAAAATTTCAGCCCAATCGGAGTTACGGATCTCCGGGAATATAAGAAACGGTGAAAGGGAAGAATCTGAGAATGCAGAAACAGAGAGAGACAGAGAGACATATCCAATCTCGGAGGGGCTCTCGCCCCTCCCATGCCATGGAGGCCATGGACTAGAGGGGAAACCCTTCTCCCATCTAGGGAGGATGTCAAGGAAGAAGAAGAAGGAGGGGGGCTCTCCCCCCCTCACTTCCGATGGCACCGGAGTGCCACCGGGGGCCATCATCATCACCACGATCTACACCAACACCTCCGCCATCTTCACCAACATCTCCATCACCTTCCCCCCTCTATCTACAGCAGTCCACTCTCCTGCAACGCGCTGTACCCTCTACTTGAACATGGTGCTTTATGCTTCATATTATTCTCCAATGATGTGTTGCCATCCTATGTTGTCTGAGTAGATTTTCGTTGTCCTATCGGTGGTTGATGAATTGCTATGATCGATTTAATTTGCTTGTGGTTATGTCGCTGTCCTTTGGTGCCCATCATATGATTGTGCGCGTGGATCACACCCTAGGGTTAGTTGTATGTTGATAGGACTATGTATTGGAGGGCAAGAGTGACAGAAGCTTCAACCTAGCATAGAAATTGATGCATACGGGATTGAAGGGGGACCAATATATCTTAATGCTATGGTTGGGTTTTACCTTAATGAACATTGGTAGTTGCAGATGCTTGCTAATAGTTTCAATCATAAGTGCATAGAATTCCAAGTCAGGGATGGCATGCTAGCAGTGGCCTCTCCCACATTATACTTGCTATCGGTCTAGTAAAGTAGGCAATTGCTTAGGGGCAACTTCACAACTCCTACCACCACTTTTGCACACTCACTATATTTACTTTATTGTTTATTTATCTAAACAACCCCTAGTTTTTTATTTACGTAATCTTTATTATCTTGCAAACCTATCCAACAACACCTACAAAGTACTTCTAGTTTCATACTTGTTCTAGGTAAAGCGAATATCAAGCGTGCGTAGAGTTGTATCGGTGGTTGATAGAACTTGAGGGAATATTTGTTCTGCCTTTAGCTCCTCGTTGGGTTCAACGCTCTTACTTATCGAAAACTGTTGCGATCCCCTATACTTGTGGGTTTTCATGACCTTTTTCTAGCGCCGTTGCCGGGGAGCAATAGCGTGGGGTGAATATTCTCGTGTGTGCTTGTTTGCTTTATCACTAAGTAATTTTTATTTGCTGTTCTTAGTTGTTATCTATCTTTAGTTATGGATATGGAACACGAAATACCAAAAAAATTAGGTGTACTTGCTACTCATGGAGATGGGGAACCTCCTAAAACCCTCGATGCTGGTTATGTGAAAAATATTATGTACTACTTTAATAATCCTGAGAAAACCCCATTCAATTATGTAATGGGAGTAACATTGGATCAACATGAATACTTTAGGGATTACCGCTTGACACAACAAGGGAAACTATTATGGGATCAAATTCATATATTGAATTGGTATGCTAGGCAACTATTCTTGAGATATGATTATACTTGTTGCTCTAAGGTGAAGGCTACACACCTTCCCTTTTCCTATGAATTTAATGATAATGAAACCTTATCTTCTTATGCTAATGGTATATATGATTACTATGATGTGGAACAAATAGAAGAATTTGTTGCTTTTAAGGGTGCTTATGAAATTGAATCTATGTTTAAAGAGTTTGAAGATTTTGATGATGTTGTTTATAGACCTGAAAATTTAGCTATCCTGAAATATTGTTATGATAATTATGAATACAATTACGAAATTAATGCACTTATTAAGAAAGTCTTCGCTGTCCAAGAAGAGACTAATATTTTGCAGGAATCTATGGAAGAAGAAATTGATGAAACTGTGAGCTCATTGGATGAAAGAGATGATGAGGAGAGCGAAGAACAAAAGGAGGAAGAGCGGATTAGCTACCCGTTCCCACCTTCTAATGAGAGTAACTCTTCAACTCATACATTGTTTAATTTCCCTTCGTGCTTACCGAAGGATGATTGCTATGATGATTGTTATGATCCCATTGATTCTCTTCAAATATCCCTTTTTGATGATGCTTGTGGCCAAGATGCCAATATTAATTATGCTTATGGAGATGAACTTGCTATAGTTCCTTATGTTAAACATGAAATTGTTGCTACTGCACCGTCACATGATAGTCCTATTATCTTTTTGAATTCTCTCGAATACACTATATCGGAGAAGTTTGCCCTTATTAAGGATTATATTGATGGGTTGCCTTTTACCGTTACACATGATGATTTTAATGAATATAATATGCATGTGCTTGCTGATCCTACTTGCAATTATTATGAGAGAGGAACTATATCTCCACCTCTCTATGCTTCCCACATGATAAAATTGCAAGAAACTGTTTATACTATGCATTGGCCTTTACTTTGTGTGCATGAACTGTTCTTTTATGACATGCCGATGCATAGGAAGAGAGTTAGACTTCATCATTACATGATATATGTTACTGTGTGCTCACCACTAAATTACAAATCATTGTTAATTAAAATTGGCTTTGATATACCTTGGGATCCGGGTGGATCCATTACTTGAGCACTATATGCCTAGCTTAATGGCTTTAAAGAAAGCGCTGCCAGGGAGACAACCCGGAAGTTTTAGAGAGTCATTTATTTTTGTTGAGTGCTTTTATATAGTTTAAAAACAACAAAAATAAATAGGGGAACCCAAAACTTTTTCCAAAAGGAAAGTGAAAGTGAGAGAGACAAGCATTGTTGAAGTGGGAGCTAGCCTTGGACTTTGTTCATGCTCACGAAAACTTTGTGAATCTTGATTACAGAAACTTTTCAACAAAAATAATTATCCCCTTGTACAATTCCTTTGTATTATAAAAATAATGTGACAAGGTTTGCCTTTAGGATGTTTACATTTGCTTGATGGTTTGTACGGTGCAGGACAGAAACTTTGGCTGTAGTGTGCGATTTTACATTTTTAGCTGGAACGTCAAATGGTTCTGATTCTTTTTGCACTGTCTTCCTATAATTTTTTTATTTTTCCTAATTTTTGTAGAATTGTTCAAGTATCATAAGTATGGTGAATGTTCAGATTATTACAGACTGTTCTATTTTAGACAGATTCTGTTTTTGATGCATAGTTTGCTTGTTTTGATGAAACTATCGATTCATATCAGTGGATTAAGCCATGAAAAAGTTATATTATAGTAGACACAATGCAAAAACAAAATATGAGTTGGTTTGCAACAGTACTTAGAGTAGTGATTTGCTTTATTATACTAACGGATCTTACGGAGTTTCCTGTTGAAGTTTTGTGTGGGTGAAGTGTTCGATGATCGAGAAGGTCTCGATGAGAGGAGAAGGAAGAGTGGCAAGAGCTCAAGCTTGGGGATGCCCGAGGCACCCCAAGTAAATATTCAAGGAGACTCAAGCTTCTAAGCTTGGGGATGCCCCAGAAGGCATCCCCTCTTTCTTCAACAAGTATCGGTACGTTTTCGGATTCGTTTCGTTCATACGATATGTGCAATCTTGGAGCGTCTTTTGCATTTATTTTTCTTTTTTATTTTATGCACCATGCTGGTATGAGATAGTCCTTGGTTGATTTATAGAATGCTCTATGCACTTCACTTATATCTTTTGAGTATGGCTTTATAGAATGCTTCATGTGCTTCGCTTATATCATTTGAAATTTGGATTGCTTGTTTCTCTTTACATAGACAACCACCATTTGTAGAATGCTGTTTTGCTTCACTTATAATTGTTAGAGCACGAGCATATCTTTTGTAGAAAGAATTAAACTCTCTTGCTTCACTTATATCTATTTGGAGAGATGACAGGTACTGGTCATTCACATGGTTAGTCATAAAATCCTACATAAAACTTGTAGATCATTGAATATGATATGTTTGATTCCTTGCAATAGTTTTGCGATATAAAGATGGTGATATTAGAGTCATGCTAGTGGGTAGTTGTGGATTGTAGAAATACTTGTGTTGAGGTTTTTGATTCCCGTAGCATGCACGTATGGTGAACTGTTATGTAACGAAGTCGGAGCATGATTTATTTATTGATTGTCTTCCTTATGAGTGGCGGTCGGGGATGAGTGATGGTCTTTTCCTACCAATCTATCCCCCCAGGAGCATGCACGTAGTACTTTGTTTCGATGACTAATAGATTTTTGCAATAAGTATGTGAGTTCTTTATGACTAATGTTGAGTTCATGGATTATACGCACTCTCACCCTTCCACCATTGCTAGCCTCTCTAGTACCATGCAACTTTCGCCGGTACCATAAACCCACCATATTCCTTCCTCAAAACAGCCACCATACCTACCTATCATGGCATTTCCATAGCCATTCTGAGATATATTGCCATGCAACTTACATCATCATCATATACATGACTTGATCATTCATTGTCATATTGCTTTGCAAGATCGTAAGATAGCTAGCATGATGTTTTCATGGCTTGTCTGTTTTTTGATGTCATTGCTATGCTAGATCATTGCACATCCCGGTACACCACCGGAGGCATTCATATAGAGTCATATATTTATTCTAGTATCGAGTTGTAATATTGAGTTGTAAGTAAATAAAAGTGTGATGGTCATCATTATTAGAGCATTGCCCTAGTGAGGAAAGGATGATGGAGACTATGATTCCCCCATAAGTCGGGATGAGAGTCCGGACTTTACAAAAAAAATAAAAGAGACCAAAGAAGCCCAAATAAAAAAAGAGGCCAAAGAAGCCCACCAAAAATTAAAAAAAATTAAAAAAATGAGAGAAAAAGAGAGAAGGGGCAGTGCTACTATCCTTTTTCCACACTTGTGCTTCAAAGTAGCACCATGTTCTTCATATAGAGAGTCTCTTGAGTTATCACTTTCACATACTAGTGGGAATTTTCATTATAGAACTTGGCTTGTATATTCCGATGATGGGCTTCCTCAAATGCCCAAGGTCTTCATGAGCAAGCAAGTTGGATGCACACCCACTTAGTTTCAGTTGGAGCTTTCATACACTTATAGCTCTAGTGCATCTGTTGCATCGCAATCCCTACTCACTCACATTGATATCTATTGATGGGAATCTCCATGGATCGTTGATACGTCTAGTTGATGTGAGACTATCTTCTCCTTTTTGTCTTCTCCACCATCATATTCTATTCCACCTATAGTGCCATGTCCATGGCTCACGCTCATGTATTGCGTGAAAGTTGAAAAGGTTTGAGAACATCAAAAGTATGAAACAATTGCTTGGCCTTTCATCCGGGTTATGCATGATGTGAATATTTTGTGTGGTGAAGATGGAGCATAGCCAGACTATATGATTTTGTAGGGATAACTTTCTTTGGCCATGTTATTTTCAAAAGACATGATTGCTTTATTAGTAGGCTTGGAGTATTATTGTTTTTATGTCAAATGATAGACTATTGCTTTGAATCACTCGTATCTTAATATTCATGCCATGATTAGATTACATGATCAAGATTATGCTAGGTAGCATTCCACATCAAAAATTATCTTTTTTATCATTTACCCACTCAAGGACAAGAAGGAATTAAGCTTGGGGATGCTGATACGTCTTCGTCGTATCTATAATTTTTGATTGTTCCATGCCAATATTATTGAACTTTCATATACTTTTGGCAACTTTTTATACTATTTTTGGGACTAACATATTGATCTAGGGCCCAATGACAGTTCCTGTTTGTTGCATGTTTTTTGTTTCGCAGAATATCCATATCAAACGGAGTCCAAACGGGATAAAACCTGACGGAGATTTTTTTGGAATATATATGATTTTTGGGAAGAAAAATCCATGCGAGACGGTGCCCGAGGTGGCCACGAGGCAGGGGCAAGCCTGCCCCTGGGCGTGCCCCTGAGCCTCGTGGGTCACCCGTAAGGCGGTTGATGCCCTTCTTTCGCTGCAAGAAAGCTAATTTCCGGATAGAGATCGTGTCAAAATTTCATCCCAATCGGAGTTACGGATCTCCGGAAATATAAGAAACGGTGAAAGGGAAGAATCTGAGAACGCAGAAACAGAGAGATAGATCCAATCTCGGAGGGGCTCTCGCCCCTCCCGTGCCATGGAGGCCATGGACCAGAGGGGAAACCCTTCTCCCATCTAGGGAGGAGGTCAAGGAATAAGAAGAAGGAGGGGGGCTCTCTCCCCCTCGCTTCCGATGGCATCGGAGTGCCACCAAAGGCCATCATCATCACCGCGATCTACACCAACACCTCCGCCATCTTCACCAACATCTCCATCACCTTCCCCCCTCTATCTACAGCGGTCCACTCTCCCGCAACCCGCTGTACCCTCTACTTGAACATGGTGCTTTATGCTTCATATTATTATCCAAGGATGTGTTGCCATCCTATGATGTCTGAGTAGATTTTCGTTGTCCTATCGGTGGTTGATGAATTGCTATGATTGATTTAATTTGCTTGTGGTTATGTTGCTGTCCTTTGGTGCACATCATATGATTGCATGCATGGATCACACCCTAGGGTTAGCTTTATGTTGATAGGACTATGTATTGGAGGGCAAGAGTGACAGAAGCTTCAACCTAGCATAGAAATTGATGCATATGGGATTGAAGGGGGACCAATGTATCTTAATGCTATGGTTGGGTTTTACCTTAATGAACATTAGTAGTTGCAGATGCTTGCTAATAGTTTCAATCATAAGTGCATAGAATTCCAAGTCAGGGATGACATGCTAGCAGTGGCCTCTCCCACATAATACTTGCTATCGGTCTAGTAAAGTAGTTTATTGCTTAGGGGCAATTTCACAACTCCTACCACCACTTTTCCACACTCGCTATATTTAATTTATTGTTTATTTATCTAAACAGCCCCTAGTTTTTTATTTACATAATCTTTATTATCTTGCAAACCTATCCAACAACACCTACAAAGTACTTCTAGTTTCATACTTGTTCTAGGTAAAGTGAACATCAAGCGTGCGTAGAGTTGTATCGGTGGTCGATAGAACTTGAGGGAATATTTGTTCTGCCTTTAGCTCCTCGTTGGGTTCGACACTCTTACTTATCGAAAACCATTGCGGTCTCCTATACTTGTGGGTTATCAGATTGTCAGATATGTTGAAGTCTTGTGTGGGAAAACAAAAATTCCTACCGATTTTCTTGTTCTTGGTACTCCACCTGATGACTTCTGTCCCATTATCTTTGGTAGACCTTTCTTGAACACAGTTAATGCTAGGATAGATTGGCAGAAACAAACTGTGGAAGTTAGCTTTGGTGATGAGTCTCATGAGTTTAATTTTTCCAAGTTTAGTAGAAATTATCATGAAAAAGAATTGCCTAGTAATGATGAATTCATTGGTCTTGCTTCTATTGCTGTGCCACCTACTGATCCTTTAGAGCAATACTTGCTAGACCATGAGAATGATTTACATATGCATGAAAGAAATGAAATAGATAATATTTTGTTTGAACAATGTCCTCTGCTCAAACACAATTTGCCTATTGAAACTCTTGGAGGTCCTCCTCCACCTAAAGTTGACCCTGTGTTTGAATAAAAACAATTGCCAGACACTTTAAAATATACCTTGATGAAAAGAAGATATACCATGTTATTATCAGCGCTAACCATTCAGAACATGAAGAAGAAAGATTATTGAAAGTTGTAAGGAAGCACCGAGCTGCTATTGGATATACTCTTGATGATTTAAAGGGTATTAGTCCCACTCTATGTCAACACAAAATTAATATGGAACCTGATGCTAAACCAGTTGTTGATCACCAATGCTAGTTGAATCCAAAGATGAAAGAGGTGGTAAGAACGGAAATATTAAAACTTTTGGAAGTAGGTATAATCTATCCTATAGCTGATAGTAGATGGGTAAGTCCTGTTCATTGTGTCCCTAAGAAAGGAGGTATAACTGTTGTTCCTAATGATAAAAATGAACTTATTCCACAAAGAATTGTTACATGCTATAGAATGGTAATTGATTACAGGAAATTAAATAAAGCTACTAGAAAAGATCATTACCCTTTTGTAACATCTCAGATTTTCTATTTCGAATGTTATACATAGGTCATTCATGCATATCATATTTTACTGCATTTTCGTTTCGCGAATCCTCGAAATTCTAAGCAACTCCAGGACCCACGGAGAGAGTTGGGAATTTCGTTATTTTCATATTTGAGTTCTCTCAAATTTTGAAAAGAGGATCATTTGGTTTTAATTACTTTTCCTCTCCGAAAATATTTCTAATTAAAATATATGAGAGGAGATAATATGACTTCTCCAAAATAAAGGAAATATTAGAGGAAAAATATTAAAATCAAATAATATATTTTATTTGGATTTTATTGCAATTTTATTTGAATTAGGAAAAATACGCGTTTTTCAAAATTGCATTACAGGTCTAAATAAATGTTCACTTTGTCTGCAATATTATTAGAGGACCGTGAAAATTTATTTCAGGATTTTTGGAGTCCATTTAGTATTTCTTTTATTTGTTTTTCCGCGTTAGGATTTATTTTTTAAAAAATGAACCGACCTACCGGGCCGTGTCCGGCTAGGATTCCTGGCCCGGCCGGCTTTATAAGCCGCAGCCCGCGAACCCCCGAGGCCCAAGTCGCACCGTCGCCCACCGAAACCCTAGCGCCGCCCGATCCGCGCCGCCGCCACCTCGCCGCACCGCGCCGCCGCCACCTCGCCACGCCGTCTCGCTGGAGGTAACCGCCACCACCGCCAGTTTCCACGAGAAAACCATTCGGTTTTCTTAGAAACCCTAGTTCGGTTGTTTTTAGTATAGATCGGTTTTGCTCAGTTTTTCTTTGGTTTAGTTAAATAACGGACGTTCGTTTTAACGAAAGCCATTCATCCGTTATCCGCAGACAGCGAACGTTCGATCGTTAGCCTGTTCATCAGTTTTCTTTTTCCAGGGGTTTTCCGTGATTATTTTCAATCGCGATTTCTGCCCTTATCTTCGATCTAGTATATCTTTTCGCTCGTTTATCCAAATCGGGTGAAACAAGCGCCTAGATCTTCATCTCGAAGCCCTCTTTCTGTTTAACCAACTTAAACAAGATTTTGATACTGTAAAATTTGACTTTAGTCCAGATTAGTAATCAGATCTTGTTTCTTTCATAGTTTGAGTTTCGTTGCTCCGTTCGATTTGATTCTTTTTGCAAAACGGAGTTCTTCAGTTGAACTTTCTGTTAGATCTTCTTATTTGAGTTTTACCCGTGCATCTTTGCTTGAGTGCTTATGTATGCTATTGTTTGCTTGCGATAGAATACCCGGAGTGCGAAGCGTGCTACTAGGAATCTCTAGGTTTTGCGGATCATCAGCAAGGCAAGTAACACATTTTTTTTGAATATTTACTGTGATGCAAAGCCCCACAGCCCTTTATTATAAAGAAATAACTGTACAAAAGTACATAAGGAATATATACAAGAGCTAAGAAACTAGACTAGAAAACTAAAGAACTAGAGTACATCAACCTACCTGGACTAATTAGACTAAAGAGTTTATCCAAGCTTTAAGCTTGATGCTACTATCCTCCTTAAGCCTATGAGATAGAAGTGTGAGATCATGTACAAAGTTAGACCTCCAAGCAGCAATAGTAGCTCTCTCCCCTCTAAAAGTTCTTCCATTCCTGAGGATCCAAATATTCTAGACAGCTGTCAACATTACTTCAAAGAAGAAAGTATGCGTGAAACTTGATCTAGCATGTTGGATACATTGCAAAATTTCCGGCCCTCTTGACCAATCGATAGAAAGATAGTTCCATACCCTCCGACTGAAATTGCAGTTGAAGAACAAACGCAGCCTATCCTCATATGAGAATTCCTGACAGATAACGCAAAGATTATCATCCAAAGGGGATCTCCAGTGCCTGCGGATCAGGAGGTCCTTGGTGTTAAGCCTGTCAAAGAAAAGTAACCAGCCAAAGACTTTGATCTTCAATGTGCATTTGCTTTTCCACAACCATTTACACGGTTGAATTGTAGGCAAATGTGAGTGCATTAAGGTGTAGAAACTCTAGGCTGAGAATGCACCAGATTTGCCCGGCCAGACCCATACATCCGGTATGTTAGTGTTCCTGTCCAAAGCCATTATCCAATCCTCTAGGACATGCAACTCCTTAGCAGCCTCATGAGACAATAGTAAGAAAACATTGAAAAATTATCCTGTGATATGAGGAATTCATGCACTGAAACCTTGTCATTGTTAACAAAGGAGAATAACCTTGGCAGTCTCCAACATAAAGGTCTAGAAGATCCACCAATATGCCAAGCATCAGTCCAGAATAGAGCAGAGTCACCCATGTTTATGTGCACTGAGGTAATAGGTGTGTACGCATCATGGAGCTTGAGGATATCTCTCCACCAAAAGGACCCCACTGGGGTTGTAGCATGTGGGACACCATCTGCATAATAACTATTCCAAATGAGGGACACCCATGGTATGTCAACCTTATTATAGAACTTATGCAAATGCTTGAGTAGTAGCCCTTTGTTTTGGATGTTTTGGATGTTTTGGATGTCAACCTTATTATAGAACTTAGGCAAGTAACACATTGATCATACTCTTTCATACCCAGTTTTCATGCATTAGTTTCAACCCTCACACATTGCATGAGTGGGATCTCTTAACATGTGAGTTTGGGAAGTAGATGATGAGGTAGAACCTATTACCTATTTCTTATCAAACCCTTGGGAGTTACTTCTACGTAATGCTTATATTGCTATGCTATGCTCGTAGACGTGGATTGGGTTTGAGAGTATCCATGACAGATGTGAGATTGTTAATTAATGGTTCAACTTAAGGTGGCAACTTTAATACACATCTGGGTGGATTGCTTGTGGGCACCTGGGATTATACCAGTGTTGTCCTAGGAGATCCCGGGGTTATACCATGTGATCCTCCTATGGTCCGCCACTCAGGCTCAAAGGGATCATAAGATTATTCATGCTTGAAACTTCTGTGTGCAGCCACAAGCTATTATGGGCTCTAGCATAGTGGAGTAAGTTGCATGACCTCTTCCAGTGGTAGACTAGAAGATGTAGGGGATGTAGGTTGGTACGGTCTACCCGGGGTTAGAGTTAATGCTTCTGGAAAACTATGTGTCGGTCTCAAAACCGGCAGATCTCGGGTAGGGGGTCCTGAACTATGCGTCTAAGGCGGATGGTAACAGGAGGCAGGGGACACGATGTTTTACCCAGGTTCGGGCCCTCTTGATGGAGGTAATACCCTACGTCCTGCTTGATTGTTCTTGATGATATGAGTATTACAAGAGTTGATCTACCACGAGATCGTAGAGGCTAAACCCTAGAAGCTATCCTATGGTATGATTGTATGTTGTCCTATGGACTAAACCCTCCAGTTTATATAGACACTGGAGGGGGCTAGGGTTACACAGAGCCGGTTACAAGGGAGGAGATCTATATATCCGTATTGCCTAGCTTGCCTTCCACGCCAAGGAGAGTCCCATCCAGATACGGGACGAAGTCTTCAATCTTGTATCTTCATAGTCCAATAGTCCGGCCAAAGGAAATAGTCCTGCTGTTCGGAGACCCCCTAATCCAGGACTCCCTCAGTAGCCCCTGAACCAGGCTTCAATGACGATGACTCCGGCGCGCAGTATTGTCTTTGGCATTGCATGGCGGCTTCCTCCTCCGAATACTCCATAGAAGATTTTGAACACAAGGATAGTGTCCAGCTCTGCAAAACAAGTTCCACATACCATCGTAGAGAGAATAACATTTCCACAAATCCAATCTGCTGACACGTTTCGATAGCATGGCAACATGTCATGGCCCGGTCTTTATTCGAACCATTTTTCTCAACCAGCATCGCACATATTGCGGGGCGATTTTCTCGACACGTCTTGTCAAAGCAGAGATTGTGTCCCCCTTATTACGGGATTCTCATCAATACGGACGCGGGTAACCCAACCGCGCCATTACTTACGGCGCTTGGAGAATAAGAGGTTTTACCAGGGGAGGCGCATCGCCTCTTCCACCCTTATAAAGGGACAAGAATCCACCCTCTTTACCCATACCTTCTTCCCCACTCATTCCATTCTTCTCAGGCTCCAACGCGCGAGCGCTCACCTCCTCTACCCACAAAAGGTCTTCCAAAGATGTCTGGATCTGGAGCAGGAGGCAAATGGATGGCCTCTACCATCCGAGAGAAGGATATCAAAAAGCTTCGGGAGGCCGGGTATCTGGCAAAGAATATCAGCCACCGTCTCCCGACGGCGGGACAGATCGTCCCCACTCCGGAACCCCACGAGAGGGTTGTATTCCTCCCTCACTTTGTTCGCGGGCTAGGATTTCCTCTCCACCCATTCGTTCGCAGTATCATGTACTATTATGGGATCGATCTTCATGATATGTCCCCTAATTCCTTCCTCAACATCTCGACATTCATTGTCGTGTGCAAGGCTTTTCTCCGCGTTTTGCCGCACTTCGGTTTATGGCTGAAGGTCTTTAATGTGAAGCCCAAGGTGGTGAGCGGTGAGCACGCCGAGTGAGGGGGTGCTATGGTGAGCAAGACGCCCAACATCATATGGCCAACGGGAACCTTTAATGATTCTATCAAGGAGTGGCAACAACAGTGGTTTTACATCACTGAGCCGAGCGGTAAGGAATGGCCGCTTCTCCCGAGTTTCGATCCGGCGCCCCTCTGTGGCTTACGTCCAGGGTCAAGAAAGGACTGGATTGGTCCTTGTCCGATGAACTGTCGATGCTCCAGACACGCGTTAAAGATATGGGAGATAAGAACATTGAACTCGTCGACGTAGTCTAGGTGATGTTAGTCCGCCGGATACTGCCTTGTCAACACCGGACTTGCAATCTATGGGAGTTTGATCCGGTCAGGCACCAAACCTTGGGAAGGCTCTTCAGCTCTTCGCACGAGGACATTTGGAAGGTGCTTTTTAAGTCCAGCAAATCATGGACGGACTCCGCCGAAGACCGCGGGTACCAACTGTCCCGCCCTGCAAGTTTGGTGAGTTTATCAAACTTTTCCATCCGCATGACCCAAAGGAAGCGCTTAACGCGTGTTCATTCAACTTTCCCAGAGCTGGACGAAGAAGGCAGAGTGGATTCATTGTCCGGCCCCGCTGCCCGAAGACCCGGCCATCCCACTTCTGACGAAGATGCTGGTCCCGGCGCCTTACAAGGTGCCGAAGAAGATGGCCGAGAAGGAGGCTAAAAAGACCTGGGGCGGCCTTCATCGTCGCGGCACTTCGGGCACAATACCCAAAGGCTCTGATGCCCATTCCGCCTTCGAAGAGGATGAAAAGGAGGAGGAAAATGAATCCCCTATGGAGGGAAGAAGGAAGAGGACGGCCTCCGCATCCTTGGAGGCTGAACTACCCAAAAGAGGAACGATTCCTCGTCAAGAGGAGTCTCCTGTCGCCGCCGACAGCGGCCCAGCATGGGACCCCAGGGCCCAACCCCTGGTGAACTCGTGAGTATATAAAATCCGAGTACGTTTAAGCGTCCGGACTCATCGTGGCTTAGTGTTTTAACCTAAGCCGTATATTTCTTGTAGTCCGGCGAGGTCCCGTACCGGACAATCTTCATCGGAGGACCTGCTGAGGTCAAACGCTGTGGAGAGCGGGACGCCCCCGAAGGACCCTTCCTCCAAGCAGGTGTCAAACACCGAGGCCTCGTCCCAAAAGGACCCTAGCCAAGGAGGAAAGGAAGAAACCGTGAAAGCGGTGCCTGGAGGTCGAACCACAGAGGCTGGACACATGGGGAAAAAGATTCCCATGGGGTCTGACGCTAGGGGCGATTCTGAGTTTGGCTCCCTACCGGATGCGATTCCAGAGACCTGTACGGCTCCAGAATCAAGAAGGCAGCCTCCTTCAACCGAAGAGGGCATGCCTATTCTGCCGGCAACCTCTGTCCATCCAGAAGTGTCGGATGCTTTGTTGATGGCGCTACGAGATGCCTCCATCGTTGATGAACACCGTGCCCTGATGGGCACCATGATTGAGAAAATTCAGTCGACCGAGAGTGGACTGAATGAAGCCTGTATCAGTCTTGTAAAAGGCTTTGAGGTATGTTTCATGAGTTATCGAAGAGTGTCATAGTATAGATAGTAGCCCCTGATACACTGTTTGGTGAAAGAAAGAACCGGATAGGGGATCAAATTCGTGATCTCAGGAAGACTCACTAAATGACATTGATTTCTCTCCTGTTTCAAGCAGATACCTATAGCAGCTGCTGCCTCTCATACTGCGGAGATCGCTGTACTGAATCAAAGTCTGGAGCGGGCCAGAGAAGAAATTGGCCGATTAAAAATGCAGTTGAGGGATAAACAAGGTATGTACCAACATTATGTGCATTTATTGTGAAATAAATGGTCAGTATGAAATAAGCCGCACAATTTGTGCTAGGAGTTATGACCGAAGTCGAGGCCCTCAAAAGGGCCGTTGCCGAGTCCGAGAAAAAGGCGGCCACGGAGCGGGCTCTTCGTGAGAAACACGAAGCTAGAGTTATTAAAGCTGAGCAGGAGCTGCAAGAGGCCGTGAGTAAATGCGAGGCCTTGGAGCAAAGTTTAATGGAGAAAGAGTCCGAACTCACCAAGGCGCGCCAAGCCATGAGCGACGCCCAGGGGGAAACCCAAAGCGCGCTGCAGGGGATCCAAGAGGCGAGGAAGATCGCGGAGGGTAAGCTTTTCCCATGTAAAGAAAATATTTGAAGGGAAAACTATGTTTCTGATTGTGAATCCGGACTTCTCAGGTGTATTTGCTGAGCTACCGCACAGTATATCAGATGCCGCTCACTTCTACCGAGTCAAAGGAAGGAACACCACCGATAAGCTTTTTTGGTCTCAGTATTTGGCACCGAATTATACTATGCGTTTTGCCGATCAACCGAGACAGCTCATCGAACTGCATAAGGCGGCGGAACTAGCCATGAAAGATGTGGTTATCCGGCTATGGCCTACCGAACCGATTCCAAGCAGCTACTTCGGGCTCATAAGGCGGCTTATAAGCGCTTGCCCTCGACTTGACGTCATCAAGCGGTCGGTCTGTATAGAAGGAGCGCGAATGGCCTTCGCCCTTGCAAAGGTGCACTGGGGGAAGATGGATGCCGAAAAGCTGGTCACCGAAGGACCGCCGGAGGGGAAGGAGCACCGCAAGCCCGAATCATATTATAAAAGTGTCCTGAAAGGATCCTACCTTGCGGTGGAGCTATGTACCAAGGACATTATATTTCCCTGAATGCGGATCATGTTGTCTGTTGTAACGTTTAAACAAGGTCGTTGATATGTCACCTGTTATATAAAAGTTTACCCTCCTGTGCGGCCGTTTGTATATTAAGGCTGAGAGTTGGCCAGCCGTCGGCTTCTGCCCCCACGTAAGGAGTACGGGGGTGTTCGGGATAAACCTGAGCACTCTTTATCCTAGTTTTGGGTCCTCCAAGGGAGGTGCTAAGCACAACGAACCAGGCAATCGGACTATAGGGCTTTATCACTCTCACTTAGCCAGAGGAGCTTTAGTATGGTCGGCGCAGCCCCTTGTGTTTGGAAGACCGTACTAGGGGCTCTAGAAGCGCCTGATCGAAGAAAAAAGGCGAGCCATCGCATGCTGCGTTGGTTATGGCATTATGCGGGAGAAATCCTTAAAGATTTCGTGACCGCTCGAACAGTTGACCAGCTCTCGCCGTATCATGACAGTCAGTTTTCGGCTTTCTCTACTGAGGTGCTCGTCCGGAAGAACCGGGACACAATCGCAGTAGTTCTCCTAGTGCTACCTTAGCCGATATAGCGGAACATAAGGTACCAAAACATAGGAGACGGGGAAACCCAACTATTGACCCAAGACATGATTCGGAGGTGATGCATGTAATGCTATAAGTTCGGGGTGCCGAACTTCCGTGAAGGTGTTCGGACTTTTATTGCCGTGTTACGGGGAAGACGAAGCCCCTGACATATTTAGGGCATACCGCTGTGTACGGATGCCATTTGACGAAATGATTTTGATAAGAAATAACCAGCAGGTAAACATCATATGAATCCACATGTTGAATAAATAATACGTCTATGCGTATGGTATAAGTAATGTGATAAACAAGGAGTTGTGATAGCAGAACCTGCTGTGACCAGGGGGAAGAGGTTGGGTGCGGGTCCGTATTGTAGCCGGACGTTCACTGCGGGGAATGTCTAAGGATCCCCAGATGTGTTCGAGCTGCCTCTGTGGAGTCCATCCTAGTCGGTGCAAAGGTGAACCTGCGAAGGAAATATAAGAAATGTTTGCGTGCCGGAGGGCGGTTGAGCCGCTGAGTTCAGCCTGTCGTGGCCTTCGCCAGAGTGTTTAATTGAACCCTGGATGAGTCGGAGTATCCTTCTGCAAAGTAGTTTGGAGCCCCTTGACGGTGTCCGGGAGCCTAGGTGTCGACTCGAGGTTTGGCTGCAAGGTGCTGCTCGGTGTTCCTGCTGCTAAGGCAGTGATGTATTTGTTGGTGTCGAAGGAAAATTCGGCCTTGCCATGAACCGTGATGACGCCGCGTGGACCGGGCATTTTTAGCTTACGGTAGGCATAATGTGGCACTGCGTTGAATCGAGCGAACGCGGTTCGCCCGAGCAGTGCTTGATAGTCACTGCGGAAAGGGGCGATTTCGAAGATTAACTCTTCGGTACGGTAATTTTCTGGTGATCCGAAGATTACCCCGAGGGAAATGGAGCCTGTATAGCTGACCTCCATACCTGGTATGATGCCTCTGAAAGTGGCCTTAGTGGGCTTGATCACTGACTGATCGATGCCCATCTTGCACACTGTATCCTGGTAAAGCAGATTTAAACTGCTACCTCCGTCCATAAGGACTTGAGTGAGGTGGAACCCGTCTACTATTAGGTCGAGGATTAGTGCGGCTGGATTGCCCTGGTTGGCGTTGACTAGACGATCCGTGCGGTTGAAGGTGACCAGCCCTAGCTTATATTGTGGGACGGCGAGTTCCGTTGAGCCGCCATCCTTAAGGGTGTATATCTAGTCCAAGTGGGCCGTTTGGGTGGTATTTACCACATTCACTGATTAAGTATGGGGGGATTTGTTTTGCCCTCCTGTGTTCAGAAACCTGGGCTCTTCGTTGCTGTCGTCGCTTTGAGACCCCTCTTCGTGTTTGGCGCCTTCCTTGCCGGCTTGTTTGAAGACCTAGCATTCTCTGTTGGTATGGGTGGCTGGCGTTTCTGGGGTGCCATGAATTTGGCATTGGCGAGCAAGTATGCGGTCCAGATTGGATGGACCCGGATTTGTATTTTTGGGCGGCCCTTTCTGCTGACCGGGCTTTGAGGCCCTGAACCCGGCATTAACTGTCGTATTATTGGTTTTATTACCATATTTGCGGAGCTTGTGTTTATTGCGTCATGGTTTGCCGTTGGCATCTTTGTTATCCAAAGTGACTGGATTCCTGGATGTGTTGTTGCTACGAGCCAGTTAGCTATCCTCGCCCGTGCAAAAGCGGGTCATGAGTGCCGTGAGGGCTGCCATAGACTTCGGCTTCTCCTAGCCAAGGTGGCGGGCAAGCCACTCGTCACAGATGTTATGCTTGAATGCCGCTAGGGCCTCTGCATCCGGACAGTCGACAAATTGGATTTTCTTAGTCAGGAACCGTGTCCAGAATTGCCTGGCGGATTCCCCTGGCTGCTGAGTTATATGGCTCAAGTCATCAGCATCTGGTGGTCGCACATAAGTGCCCTGGAAGTTGTCAAGGAATGCGTCTTCCAAATCATCCCAACTGCGGATGGAGTCTGCTGGCAAGCTATTCAACCAATGCCGAGATGGTCCTTTGAGTTTTAGTGGGAGGTACTTGATGGCATGTAGGTCGTCACCGTGAGCCATGTGGATGTGAAGGAGGAAATCCTCGATCCATACAGCGGGATCTGTTGTACCATCATATTATTCGATATTAACGGGTTCAAAACCCGCCGGGAATTCGTGATCCATAACTTCATCAATGAAGCATAGGGGGTGTGCGGCACCTCTGTGCCGGGCTATATCACGACGCAGTTCATATGAGTCTTGTCCGCTATATTCGGCCCGGCCGGATTTACCTTTGGTGTATCCGGCACGACGATCATCGTCCCGTGTTGGCGCGCGTGCCCGTGACCTGTATATTGACCTTGCAAGTTTTGCCCTGCTGTCCAATACATCTCGCAGGTCCCGTGTGTTACCTCGGGCCTTGGTATTTTTGATTGAGTGGCGGCGGGGTGCAGGCTGAACTTCAGGCTGAAATGCCTCTCTGGCTCGGCCACGCAGTGGCCAGTCAGCCGCATCATACACTGGTGAATGAGGTTTCAATGCTTCCTCCTCGAGGTGAGGTAGCAACCTGCATTTTGGGTAACTCTTGGAGGGGCGCTCGAGTTCGTATTCCTCGGCCGCAAGGACTTCGGTCCATCTGTCTACTAGCAAGCCTTGATCAGCTTGAAGCTGTTGTTGCTTTTCTTCAGGCTATTTGCTGTGGCCATAAGCCGGCGCTTGAAGCGCTCCTGCTCGACGGGATCCTCAGGCATGATAAATTCTTCGTCGCCGAGGCTCACCTCGTCTTCGGAGAGAGGCATGTAATTGTCCTCCTCCGGTTCTCCATCTGCCGCCTACTCTGGAGGGCTGGCTTATTCATCCTCCCGCTCTACATTGTGCTGGAGGGGATTGTGGTTGTCTTTGGCACTATCCAGAGTGTTATTGTCTCATGTGCCGGTATCACTACTTTTGCTGTGGCGGGACTTAGAGTGGCGCCGCTGACGTCGGCGCTTGGGTTGCTTCTTGGAGGGGCCATCCTCCACTGTCTCGTCACCATTGCCTTCTTTGGGGGTGTCCACCACGTATATATCATATGATGAGGTGGTGGTCCAGTGCCCTGTGGGAGGTGGTTCCTGTTCGTCTACTCCATCGTCGTCCATACCGTTGATGTCTTCGGAGTCGAAGTCGAGCATGTCGGTTAAATCATCGTCAATGGCTACTAAGTGGGTGGTGGGTGGGCAGCGAATTTCTTCATTGTCCGCATCCCATTCTAGCCGGACATAGTTCGGCCAAGGCTCCCCCGACAAGGAGAGAGACCTTAATAAATTTAGCACATCGCCGAAAGGCGAGTGCCAAGAGATATCCGTGGAGGTGAACTCTATGATCGGCGCCCAGTCGGATTCGATGGGCACGGATGCAGGCGGCTCGGAGTCTGTGGCTGGAGACGAATCCAGTGGTTCGGTGACACGTCTCTCGTAAGGGGTGAAGTCGGTATACGGCTCTATCATGTCACATCCTAGTTAGTCATGCATTACAGTGTTACATCATGTTTACTCTTTCATCAGAAACCTGAAATGGGGATGACAGAACCCCCAGCCCCCTCTGGAACCAACTAGGGTTTACTAAAAACTTTTTCAATGAACCTGAAATGCCCTTCTAAAATGCCCATCATTTTTGTCTTGGTTCAGAACCTCTGCCAAAAGTGGTGCACATTTTCCTAGGCCAGCTTAGGGTTTTTGAATTAAATATTAAATATTTGAATTTGGGCATTTAAAATTATATAAAATATTTAAATGCTCAAATAACTCCAAACTAAAATGTTTCATGTTGGAAATAATCCAACTATGGACCAGGAGTAGTTTGGTGATTTTAGGAGTAGCCTAAGTATTTTATTTAATTCAACAAAGTTGCAGAAGTATTAAAAAACAGAAAACAAAAAGAAAATGAAAAAGACTTACCTGGCACCCAGCACCCGGCCCACCTGCCGGCCCAGCCCAGCACCGCGCCAGCGAGCTGCTTGCCGGCCAGGCAGGCAGGCAGGTGCTCGACGGCGAGCACCGCATGGGTGCCACGCACCTGCTCGCCGCCTCGCCGCCTCCCTCGCCCGGCTAACGCCGTGAATCGGCCTCCCTCTCTCCCCCGAACCCCCCAAACACCCCCTCTCCTCTCCAGCTCCTCCCCCTCGCACGCCCCAGCCATGGCCGACGCCATCTCCGCCACCCCCTCGCCGTAGCCACGCCCTCCGTCAACCCCACGCCGTGCCGCCGTGTCCAGGAGCTCCGCCGCCGTCCACTTCATCGAGCTAGCCGAGCCCCGTGTGCTCGAGCGGCCCGAGACCACCGCACCGACCTCGCCCGAGCTCGCCGTCGCCGGAGATCCCCTTCAACATCGTCGCCACCTCAGCTCGTCCCCTACCCCGCCGGTGGCCTCTACAGGAGCGCTGTGAGCCTAGCTACTCCTCCGACCCTCTCTCTCTCATTCCCGAGCCGTGTAGGCACCACACGAGGATCACACGCCCGCACCGCCGTGGATCTCGTCGCCGACGTGCTTCCGGCCACCCTCCGGCCACAAGCTGGTGTCCATCTTACTCACCGAGTCCCGCAACACCTAGCTAGCCACTCCCCGAGCCTCACCGACCCCTCTAGCGCCAAGTTCATCTTCGGCCGAACCCCGGTGGCCGCCAAAGTCGTCGCCGGCGCCAACTCCGGCCACCCCGACCCCAACGGACTCCACCAAGAGCTGCGGCTTGTCCTCAGCTCCACTCCGGTGGTCTCCGCGACCCATTTGGTGGCAGAAACGGCCAAAACTACTCCCGCAGCCGACCCGGGTTTGACCACGGGTGGGCCCTGGTTGACTCCCCTGAGTCAATGACAGGTGGGGCCCAGCCCTGTTAATTAAACAGGTTTAGTTTTAATTAAACTTTAATTAAAATAATCACCCTGACATGCGGGATCCACTGTCAGGTTTGACCGGACGTGTTTCGTTGACCTGCTGACGTCACACTGACGTCAGGCTGACGCAATAATTGATTTTCTGGAATTATTCTAATATAGGAAATTTCAGAATATAGTTTAAACTTCAAAAATTCATAACTTTTATTCTGTAACTCCAAATCAGACAAATTATATATGAAAAATGATCAGAAAAATCCAATCTATCCATCTGTGCTATTTTCATGCATGATTAACCAAGTTAACTTGATGTTTAATGCAGAACAAGGAAAAGCACTTTAAAAGGCCATGTTTTAGTTTGAAAATTTGAATCTTTGATTCAAATTGGTTCAAACCCCTCTGGTTTTAGTTGCATTAGCCCAACACACTCATATTGCCATGTTTCATGCATGCATCATATTGTTGCACATTGTTTGGTGATGGTTGTGTACCGGTGTCCTTTGCGACAGGTTCTGCCTCCGAGGAGTATCGTGATTACCCTAACGAAGAACCGTATCAGTGCATCGAACCATCAGGCAAGCAACCAACCATTTGATCATATCGATACAATCCCATGTTCTCGCTCCTGCTCTCTTTTACTGCATTAAGACAACGCTTTTCAATCTGCTGTGTGCTACGGTAGTTGAACCCATTTCCTCTGCATGACCTGTCATTGCCACAGTAACTAGATGAAACCCACTAGCATGTGTAGGAGTTGATTGAGCCATATGTATGTGTTGATCCTACCTTGCTATGCCTGCTATGCTTAGAGTCGTGTCAGGTCTGGTTCATCTGGGTGATGGCTAGAGTGAAATGATTATGTCGGTAATGAGAGTGGTGTGGTGAACACGATTTGGTAAAGGTATCGATGAGAGGCCATGTAGGAGTACATGGTGGGTTGTTTCATTGAAGCCGACCCTAAGCACTGAGATCTGTATGTGTGATTTAAGATACAGCTACTACCATGCATTGGGCCCTGAAATATGACCCCGCTCGACTTCTTAATCACCCTAGCTCTCTGTCCAGGAGTTGCAAGTAGTTTCTGGTGTTTGTAGCCTACTGGAGGCCGTGGACAGCGCTGACCGTAGGGGTGGGCTGTGATGCGGTAGGTACGTGGCACGGTGTACCGAATACCCGTTAGGTATCTCGGGAACCCTGTTCACATCGTTCGGGGCCGTATTGGAAACCTCGGCCGGACTCCCTGCGGATGGAACCTGGATAGGCGATAAACCTGGATTAGAGACTTAAGTGTTTAGGTAGGTCGTGGTCTACACCCACGTTGGCTTTCGCTTGAAGTCTGCCGAGCACATGTCGTGTGCAGACGCTAAGTGGTGGAAACATGTATGAAGAAGTACACCCCTGCAGGGTTATCATGATCTATTCGAATAGCCGCGTCCGCGGTAAAGGACTACTTGGTTGCCTATACAGTTCATAGACAAGTAAATGGAAACTACTAAAAGCCTCAAGATAAGTGTGAGTGCCGAGGATGGCTCTTCCGTAGGAAGACGGAGGTGGATCCTCGGTAGTGTATTGAAGTGGTGAGTAGTGGACTCGTGTACGCAAAACCATTTCAAGTTGGAGTCTCGTAGGTTAGCCTAGCCAAGAGTCAAAGCTGGCTTGCTGCAATAACTCCACCAACCCCTCTTGATAATATGCATGTATTTAGGTTCTGATGTAAGTCTTGCTGAGTACCTTTGTACTCATGTTGCTATAATTTACCTTTTACAGAAGACGCTGCAACCCCTTCTGATGGGTTCTACGTAGACGTTGACATCAACGAGTAGGCTAAAGGCCCAGGTGGTGATCCTGAGCTTGTGAAGGACCACGTAGTATAGCTAGGCTTTCCAAGCCTCTTTTATCTTTCTAGTTGTCTGTACTCAGACAAGTTACTTCCGCTGCTGGTTTGTATGACTGTATGACTTGAGTGCTGGGTCGTGAGACCCGTACCTTGTGTATGTTATGTATGGTTCCCTGAGCCTTAAATAAATTACTTGAGTCATAGAGTCATGTTGTGATGCCATGTTGTATTTGCACACATCGAGCATATTGTGTGTATGTTATTGAAATGCTTGGTATGTGTGGGATCTGACCATCTAGTTGTTTATCTTTAGTAGCCTCTCTTACCGGGAAATGTCTCCTAGTGTTTCCACCAAGCCATGGTAGCTTGCTACTGCTCCGGAACACTTAGGCTGGCCGGCATGTGTCCTTCTTCGTTCCTGTGTCTGTCCCTTCGGGGAAATGTCACGCATTGAGTACCGGAGTCCTGTTAGCCCGCTACAGCCCGGTTTACCGGAGTCCTGTTAGCCCAGTGCTACAGCCCGGACCCACTTGCTGATGACCGACACGTTCGTTGCTGGGTCATGGATGCCTGTCCCTGTAAGCACTGTGCCACTTTGGGTTTACGACTAGTCATGTCAGCCCGGGCTCTTTATCATATGGATGCTAGCGACACTATCATATACGTGAGCCAAAAGGCGCAAACGGTCCCGGGCAAAGGTAAGGCGACACCCGTGGGGATACCGTGCGTGAGGCCGCAAAGTGATATGGGGTGTTACAAGCTAGATCGATGTGACATCGAGTCGGGGACCTGACAGCGTTGGCATCAGAGCCGGACTGCCTGTAGGTTCTCCAAGCCAAACTGGTCGATGTTGAGTCTAGAAATTCTTTAGTTATATGTAGGGGAATTGTTTGTGGGTTGGAACGTAAGGCTCTTTTACTCCTTTATCTTATGACATTCTGATCTGAGTCAGTCTATTCTTCCACCGGGGGTTAAGGAATTAGGATCTATTCTCTCTATCAGGTTCACGTGTTACTAATCAGTAGTACCTTACAGGTTTGATGGATAGAAGCCTACTTCAGTTCTACTACCACATTATGTTGTTAGGATGGACTTAGAACTTTGATATGATGATGTTGAGTGTGTATGAAATCCTTTGTTAAATGTCTCAAATCCTTCTTGAGCCTTTACAGCTGTTATGCTGCCGAAATTTTGCTAGAAATTCTAATGCCTTTGCATTATGATTGTGCTTTCAGATGGCCACTCGCGACCTCAATCAAGTGGTTCGCCTGACTCGATGCCTAGATGTACCCGGCCATACCGCCATGTTGGTCAGGGTAATGACTGAGGCTGGATACCATTGGTATCCTGAGTACACGGTCGAAGAGAAATTCCGAGACTTTAATCAAAGCCAGTATCTCTGCACTGTCAGGATATTTCCATCTTATCCTGGGTCCACCGAGCCCCTTCACTGCTCCTATGGACTCGGGGTTACTATTGAGATGGCTGTGCAGGACGCCGCCTACTCTATGATGACCATTATGCGAGTCAGATCTGGTCTATTTCGGGACTCTGATTTCCGGTATATGCCAGGATCACTTCCGGGAGCACAAGGGTATCTCCAGGCTATCTATGCTGACCCCACTCACGAGGATTCACGGACTCGCACCACTGCTGAGATGCTCGAGGATAAGGACCGTGAAAATCGGGCCTTGAGGTTAGAGCTCTTCAATACCCGTGCTGACCATTGGGCCACATTGACTCGGTTTGCACCGGCGGTGCAAGCTGGATATTCGGATATGCACGATCTCTATCCTGTGAGATCTGCTCTGCCAGACGTGATGGGTTGGCGTGATGTAGGAGGCATCACCGCACCTCGCGGTTCCCGCAGGCCACCGTCTGTTGGTCCAAGACCTCATCCTAGTCCCTATGGTCCACAAGCTCCGCGAGATCGTCTGTTTCCGGATGATCATGTTGAGCTTCCAGGCTATGGAGGTGACTTCTACGAGGACTACTACGGATCGGTCTGAGTTAGTGGTAGTATCACTAGTTCGCACTATCTGTGTCGTCTATCGTCCCGCGTGACTCGTGGGATATGACCTAGTTTGTACTCTTTCCGGAGGTGTAGAAAAATAATGTATAGGAGCTTGGGATGCCTCCGATGAGATGTAATCCTCTTTTCACCGTAATAGTACTTGTTTGGTCTTGTACTAAACCCTGTATGGTGTGTATGACGATGGAATAAAGAAGCAGTTTCTGTATCTACCATGTCATACGGATGATCATCTTGCATTTCGAGTTATTCCTTACATTTTGTATCCTATGTCGGAATTTTATCATTTTGACTAAATCATTGTCTTGTTTACCTAGGATGGTCAACACGCGCACTAACCCTGCTCCCCAAGAGCAGGCCGAAGGCAGCGAAGTCAGGAATGCAAATCTGCCTCATCCTCCTTCCCTAGCCGAGGTTATGATGGAAGCCGAAAGAAACAAGCGGGAGACTAACCGTTTGTTGGAGCGTATTGAACAGAACACAGCACACCATCAGAGGTCTAACATGGTGTCACTCAGTGATTTCATCAAATTACATCCACCCACGTTCCACCACTCCGTCGAGCCTCTCGACGCTGATGACTGGCTTCACAGTATTTCTCACAAACTGCGTTCTGCGCTAGTAGCTGAGGCTGACAAGGTCACCTTTGCTGCATATCATCTTGAAGGCCCCGCCAGTCTATGGTGGGAGAATTATGGAGCTATGCGCCCAGCGGGCCATGTCACTACCTGGGCTGAATTCAGTGAGGCTTTCTGTGAACATCACATTCCGGAGGGTCTCATGGACCGTAAACGTGAGGAATTTTGCAATTTCACCCAAGGCCGACTCTCTGTGGATGCTTACAGCAGGGAGTTTGGTAACCTCGCACGATATGCAACTGAGGAAGTTTCTACTGATGCCAAGAAGCAAGCAAGGTTCCGTAAGGGACTTAGTCCTGAGCTTCGCCGCGACCTCCGTCTGCATGAGTGCACATCTTTTCAGAAGCTTGTTAACAAGGCCATCAGTGCTGAGACTGGTCAGACTGATTATGACGCAACACGTAAGCATGGGCGTGACATGGGTTCCTCATCCGGTGCTGGTCCTCAGAAGCGCCGCGTGTGGGTGCCCAACACTGCCCTGCCACCCAGGTTCACACCGAGGCCATCCTTCCAGGCGCCTCGCCCCGTTCAACAGTCTGCACCAGCCAAGCCCTATGGTGGTCCAACCAACAATGCTCCTCCACGTACCAGCTCCGTGACTTGTTTCAAGTGTGGGGAATCTGGTCACTATATGTGTGAGTGTCCCCAGACCAACCCCAACCAATCTGCTAAAGCTGTTGGCCGTGGCAAGCCGACAGGGAAAGTGTTCCACGCCAAGCCGGCCACCGCCTCACGTGGCCATGTCAACTGTATCTCTGCCGAAGAAGCTCAAGAAGATCCCAACGTCGTTCTTGGTACGCTTCTTGTTAATTGCCACCCGGCATCTGTTCTTTTCGATACAGGAACCTCTCATTCTTTTATATCCGAAAATTATGCTCGTCTGCATAACATCGCATTCTGTGACATGCCAACCTCTATGGTAATTCAAACTCCGGGATCCAAATGGCAAACTTCTAGAGTAAGCCATGGAAATGAAATCCAAGTCGACAGACTAGTTTTCCTCGCATCTTTGATAGCCCTTAAATCTTCAGATATTAATATCATTTTGGGTATGGACTGGATGTCAGTTCATCATGCCCAAATTGATTGCTTCACTAGGACTGTCCAACTTACCCATCCTTCGGGGAAGATAGTCAATGTCTTGACCCGAATAGCCAAGCGACAGTTATATTCTCTTAACGCCAGCCCTTTGCCAGACCTTGAGGACGTTCCGGTAGTCCGTGACTTCCCGGATGTCTTCCCAGAGGAATTGCCAGGTGTTCCACCTGACAGGGATGTTGAGTTCGTAATAGACCTCATTCCAGGAACCGTTCCGATTGCCAGAAGACCCTATAAGATGGCACCACTAGAACTAGCCGAGCTTAAGAAACAACTCGATGAGTCCTTGAGCAAGGGTTTCATCCGACCTAGTTCATCTCCGTGGGCTTGCCCCGTCCTCTTCGTCAAGAAGAAGGATGGTACGGACCGGATGGTTGTAGATTATCGACCTGTCAATTTGGTCACAATCAAGAACAAATATCCGCTCCCCAGGATCAACGACCTGTATGATCAGCTCGCTGGATCCTCAGTCTTCTCCAAAATGGATTTGAGGTTGGGCTACCATCAAATCAAAATCAGGAACGGGGACATTCCTAAAACGGCCTTTGTTACTCGTTATGGCCAATACGAGTACACCGTCATGTCCTTCGGTTTAACCAACGCTCCAGCCACTTTTTCTCGGTTAATGAACTCAATCTTCATGGAGTATTTGGATAAATTCGTCGTGGTTTACCTCGATGATATACTCATCTACTCCAAGAACGAGGAAGAACATGCCGAACATCTAAGGCTAGTGTTGACGAAACTTCGAGAGCATCGTCTTTATGCCAAATTCTCTAAATGTGAATTTTGGTTGTCAGAAGTGACCTATCTGGGTCTTGTAATATCTGGTAAAGGTATTGCTGTTAACCCTGAGCGAGTTCAAGCCGTCCTTAATTGGACTCCACTTGAATCGGTCAAGCAAGTTCGGAGTTTTCTGGGCTTAGCGAGCTATTGTCGTCGCTTTGTCGAGAACTTCTCCAAAGTTGCCAAACCTCTAACCGAACTCCTCAAGAAAGATAAGAAGTTCGAATGGACTCCACAATGTGAGCACAGCTTTCAGGAACTGAAAAGACGCCTGACTTCTGCTCCCGTACTGGTACCGCCAGACTTCTCCAAGGACTTTGTTATCTACTGGGACGCCTCGCGACAAGGACTAGGTTGCATCCTCATGCAAGATCGACACGTAATTGCTTACGCCTCACGGCAATTGCACCCACATGAGGAGAATTATCCTACCCATGATCTAGAGCTTGCAGCCGTAGTCCATGCACTTAAGACCTGGCGACATTACCTCCTCGGTAACCGTTGCGAAATATTCACCGATCACCAAAGTCTGAAGTACATTTTCACCCAACCGGATTTGAATCTCAGACAAAGACGTTGGGTTGAGTTGACCACAGATTTCGACTTAGGAATAACTTACACCCCAGGGAAAGCCAACGTCATGGCTGATGCGCTAAGTCGTAAATCTTATTGTAACAACCTGATGTTACAACAAAGTCAACCGCTTCTCCATGAGGAATTTCGGAAGCTTAACCTTCACATTGTTCCTCAAGGATTTCTTTCCACCTTGGTGGCGAAACCTACTCTTACGGATCAAATCATCGCTGCCCAGAAGCGAGATAAGGGAATAGCTAAGATCAAGGAGAACATTGCTAGCGGAGGTGCTAGTTGTTTCTCCATAAATGATCATGGTGCTGTGTACTTTGAGAACCGTTTAGTGGTTCCCAAGAACCAGCATCTACTGCAGTTGGTCCTTAAAGAGGCTCATGAATCTCCTCTCACCATTCATCCGGGTAGTACCGAGATGTATCAGGACCTACGCCAGAGGTTCTGGTGGACTAGGATGAAGAGAGAAATTGCTCAGTATATTGCTAATTGCGACGTCTGTCGTCGTGTAAAAGCAGAGCATCAACGGCCTGCTGGCACCCTTCAACCCCTAGCTATTCCTGAATGGAAATGGGATAAAATTGGTATGGATTTCATTACCGGTTTTCCCAGGACCAAGAGAGGGAATAATGCTATTTTCGTCGTTGTCGATCGTCTTTCCAAAGTAGCCCATTTCTTACCTGTTCGTGAGAGTATAACCGCTAGTCAGTTGGCAGACTTATACATCTCCCGGATAGTGTCTCTCCATGGTGTTCCTTTGGAAATTAACTCGGATCGAGGAAGTCTTTTCACCTCTCGATTTTGGGAAAGTTTCCAAAATTCTATGGGAACCCGTCTCTCCTTTAGCACCGCTTTCCACCCTCAGTCGAGTGGTCAAGTGGAACGCGTCAACCAGATTCTAGAAGACATGCTTCGAGCCTCTGTTATCTCATTCGAAATGGATTGGGAGAAGTTCCTTCCATTTGCTGAATTCGCTTACAACAACAGCTATCAATCTAGCCTGGGTAAAGCCCCTTTTGAAGTTCTCTATGGACGACGGTGTCGAACACCCCTTAACTGGTCAGAAACCGGGGAAAGAAAATTCTTTGGCCCGGATATGATTCAAGAAGCAGAAGAGCAAGTTCGCATCGTTCGTGAAAAGTTGAAAATAGCCCAATCCCGTCAGAAGAGTCGATATGACCGAAAACATAAGGCTATGACTTTCGAGATTGACGAGAAGGCTTACCTTCGGGTTACCCCTCTGAAGGGAACCCATCGTTTCGGTATCAAAGGCAAATTGGCTCCTCGTTACATTGGACCTTTTCGCATTCTCGCCAAACGAGGAGAAGTTGCCTACCAGTTGGAACTACCTCCGCACCTCTCCAGAGTCCACGATGTCTTCCATGTTTCTCAACTCAGGCGTTGCTTCTCGGATCCTATCCGTGGAGTGGACTACGAAACGCTTGATCTCCAAGATAATCTTACATATCGAGAGTACCCCATTCGTATCCTCGATCAGGCCGAGTGTACCACTCGACGTCATAATATCAAGTTTCTCAAAGTTCAATGGTCGCACCATTCTGAGGATGAAGCAACTTGGGAAAGGGAGGATCGTCTTCGACTCGAGTATCCCGCCTTCTTCCCGAAGGAACCCAAATCTCGGGACGAGATTCTTTTGAGTGGGGGTGAGTTGTCACATCCTAGTTAGTCATGCATTAGAGTGTTGCATCATGTTTACTCTTTCATCAGAAACCTGAAATGGGGATGACAGAACCCCCAGCCCCCTCTGGAACCAACTAGGGTTTACTAAAAACTTTTTCAATGAACCTGAAATGCCCTTCTAAAATGCCCATCATTTTTGTCTTGGTTCAGAACCTCTGCCAAAAGTGGTGCACATTTTCCTAGGCCAGCTTAGGGTTTTTGAATTAAATCTTAAATATTTGAATTTGGGCATTTAAAATTATATAAAATATTTAAATGCTCAAATAACTCCAAACTAAAATGTTTCATGTTGGAAATAATCCAACTATGGACCAGGAGTAGTTTGGTGATTTTAGGAGTAGCCTAAGTATTTTATTTAATTCAACAAAGTTGCAGAAGTATTAAAAAACAGAAAACAAAAAGAAAATGAAAAAGACTTACCTGGCGCCCAGCACCCGGCCCACCTGCCGGCCCAGCCCAGCACCGCGCCAGCGAGTTGCTTGCCGGCCAGGCAGGCAGGCAGATGCTCGACGGCGAGCACCACCTGGGTGCCACACACCTGCTCGCCGCCTCGCCGCCTCCCTCGCCCGGCTAACGCCGTGAATCGGCCTCCCTCTCTCCCCCGAACCCCCTAGACACCCCCTCTCCTCTCCAGCTCCTCCCCCTCGCACGCCCCAGCCATGGCCGACGCCATCGCCGCCACCCCCTCGCCGTAGCCACGCCCTCCATCAACCCCACGCCGTGCCGCCGTGTCCAGGAGCTCCGCCGCCGTCCACTTCATCGAGCTAGCCGAGCCCCGTGTGCTCGAGCGGCCCGAGACCACCGCACCGACCTCGCCCGAGCTCGCCATCACCGGAGATCCCCTTCAACACCGTCGCCGCCTCAGCTCGTCCCCGACCCCGCCGGTGGCCTCTACGGGAGCGCTGTGAGCCTAGCTACTCCTCCGACCCTCCCTCTCTCATTCCCGAGCCGTGTAGCCACCGCACGAGGATCACACGCCCGCACCGCCACGGATCTCGTCGCCGACGTGCTTCCGGCCACCCTCCGGCCACAAGCTGGTGTCCATCTTACTCACCGAGTCCCGCAGCACCTAGCTAGCCACTCCCCGAGCCTTACCGACCCCTCTAGCGCCAAGTTCATCTTTGGCCGAACCCCGGTGGCCGCCAAAGTCGTCGCCGGCGCCAACTCCGGCCACCCCGACCCCAACGGACTCCACCAAGAGCTGCGGCTTGTCCTCAGCTCCACTCCGGTGGTCTCCGCGACCCATTTGGTGGCCGAAACAGCCAAAACCACTCCCGCCGCCGCGTCGGGCTCGCCGGTGCAGCCGACCCGGGTTTGACCACGGGTGGGCCCTGGTTGACTCCCCTGAGTCAATGACAGGTGGGGCCCAGCCCTGTTAATTAAACAGGTTTAGTTTTAATTAAACTTTAATTAAAATAATCACCCTGACATGCGGGACCCACTGTCAGGTTTGACCGGACGTGTTCCGTTGACCTGCTGATGTCACACTGACGTCAGGCTGACGCAATAATTGATTTTCTGGAATTATTCTAATATAGGAAATTTCAGAATATAGTTTAAACTTCAAAAATTCATAACTTTTATTCTGTAACTCCAAATCAGACAAATTATATATGAAAAATGATCAGAAAAATCCAATCTATCCATCTGTGCTATTTTCATGCATGATTAACCAAGTTAACTTGATGTTTAATGCAGAACAAGGAAAAGCACTTTAAAAGGCCATGTTTGAGTTTGAAAATTTGAATCTTTGATTCAAATTGGTTCAAACCCCTCTGGTTTTAGTTGCATTAGCCCAACACACTCATATTGCCATGTTTCATGCATGCATCATATTGTTGCACATTGTTTGGTGATGGTTGTGTATCGGTGTCCTTTGCGACAGGTTCTGCCTCCGAGGAGTATCGTGATTACCCTAACGAAGAACCGTATCAGTGCATCGAACCATCAGGCAAGCAACCAACCATTTGATCATATCGATACAATCCCATGTTCTCGCTCCTGCTCTCTTTTACTGCATTAAGACAACGCTTTTCAATCTGCTGTGTGCTATGGTAGTTGAACCCATTTCCTCTGCATGACCTGTCATTGCCACAGTAACTAGATGAAACCCACTAGCATGTGTAGGAGTTGATTGAGCCATATGTATGTGTTGATCCTACCTTGCTATGCCTGCTATGCTTAGAGTCGTGTCAGGTCTGGTTCATCTGGGTGATGGCTAGAGTGAAATGATTATGTCGGTAATGAGAGTGGTGTGGTGAACACGATTTGGTAAAGGTATCGATGAGAGGCCATGTAGGAGTACATGGTGGGTTGTTTCATTGAAGCCGACCCTAAGCACTGAGATCTGTATGTGTGATTTAAGATACAGCTACTACCATGCATTGGGCCCTGAAATATGACCCCGTTCGACTTCTTAATCACCCTAGCTCTCTGTCCAGGAGTTGCAAGTAGTTTCTGGTGTTTGTAGCCTACTGGAGGCCGTGGACAGTGCTGACCGTAGGGGTGGGCTATGATGCGGTAGGTACGTGGCACGGTGTACCGAATACCCGTTAGGTATCTCGGGAACCCTGTTCACATCGTTCGGGGACGTATGGGAAACCTCGGCCGGACTCCCTGCGGATGGAACCTGGATAGGCGATAAACATGGATTAGAGACTTAAGTGTTTAGGTAGGTCGTGGTCTACACCCACGTCGGCTTTTGCTTGAAGTCTGCCGAGTACATGTCGTGTGCAGACGCTAAGTGGTGGAAACATGTATGAAGAAGTACACCCCTGCAGGGTTATCATGATCTATTCGAATAGCCGCGTCCGCGGTAAAGGACTACTTGGTTGCCTATACAGTTCATAGACAAGTAAATGGAAACTACTAAAAGCCTCAAGATAAGTGTGAGTGCCGAGGATGGCTCTTCCGTAGGAAGACGGAGGTGGATCCTCGGTAGTGTATTGAAGTGGTGAGTAGTGGACTCGTGTACGCAAAACCATTTCAAGTTGGAGTCTCGTAGGTTAGCCTAGCCAAGAGTCAAAGCTGGCTTGCTGCAATAACTCCACCAACCCCTCTTGATAATATGCATGTATTTAGGTTCTGATGTAAGTCTTGCTGAATACCTTTGTACTCATGTTGCTATAATTTACCTTTTACAGAAGATGCTGCAACCCCTTCTGATGGGTTCTACGTAGACGTTGACATCAACGAGTAGGCTAAAGGCCCAGGTGGTGATCCTGAGCTTGTGAAGGACCACGTAGTATAGCTAGGCTTTCCAAGCCTCTTTTATCTTTCTAGTTGTCTGTACTCAGACAAGTTACTTCCGCTGCTGGTTTGTATGACTGTATGACTTGAGTGCTGGGTCGTGAGACCCGTACCTTGTGTATGTTATGTATGGTTCCCTGAGCCTTAAATAAATTACTTGAGTCATAGAGTCATGTTGTGATGCCATGTTGTATTTGCACATATCGAGCATATTGTGTGTATGTTATTGAAATGCTTGGTATGTGTGGGATCTGACCATCTAGTTGTTTATCTTTAGTAGCCTCTCTTACCGGGAAATGTCTCCTAGTGTTTCCACCAAGCCATGGTAGCTTGCTACTGCTCTGGAACACTTAGGCTGGCCGGCATGTGTCCTTCTTCGTTCCTGTGTCTGTCCCTTCGGGGAAATGTCACGCATTGAGTACCGGAGTCCTGTTAGCCCGCTACAGCCCGGTTTACCGGAGTCCTGCTAGCCCAGTGCTACAGCCCGGACCCACTTGCTGATGACCGACATGTTCGTTGCTGGGTCATGGATGCCTGTCCCTGTAAGCACTGTGCCACTTTGGGTTTACGACTAGTCATGTCAGCCCGGGCTCTTTATCATATGGATGCTAGCGACACTATCATATACGTGAGCCAAAAGGCGCAAACGGTCCCGGGCAAAGGTAAGGCGACACCCGTGGGGATACCGTGCGTGAGGCCGCAAAGTGATATGGGGTGTTACAAGCTAGATCGATGTGACATCGAGTCGGGGACCTGACATATCACCACTGAGAGTGCGGCCTCCATGGCGGGGTCTATCCCTCTGTTCTCGGATGGCGCGATTTGCTCCGGATTGACGGCCGGAGTAGTTGTGGACATGATCTCCCGAATATTGTCCGACGGCAGAGTTACGTCATGCTCGTTGTGACTGTGCGGCACACCTGACATGGTCTTGAATCCGTCGAAGATCAAGTCTCCATGGATGTCGGCGGTGTAGTTTAAGTTTTCGAACCTGACCTGATGGCCAGGGGCATAGCTCCCGATCTGCTCCAGATGGCCAAGAGAATTGGCCCGCAGTGTGAAGCCGCCGAATATGAAGATCTGTCTGGGGAGGAAATCCTCACCCTGGACCGCATCATTACCGATGATCAAAGGAGCCATCAAGCCTTATGGCAACGGCACAGTGGAACTCTCAATGAAAGCACCAATGTCGGTGTCAAAACCGGCAGATCTCGGGTAGGGGGTCCCGAACTATGTGTCTAAGGCGGATGGTAACAGGAGGCAGGGGACACGATGTTTTACCTAGGTTCGGGCCCTCTTGATGGAGGTAATACCCTACATCCTACTTGATTGTTCTTGATGATATGAGTATTAAAAGAGTTGATCTACCACGAGATCATAGAGGCTAAACCCTAGAAGCTAGCCTATGGTATGATTGTATGTTCTCCTATGGACTAAACCCTCCGGTTTATATAGACACTGGAGGGGGCTAGGGTTACACAGAGTCGGTTACAAGGGAGGATATCTATATATCCGTATTGCCTAGCTTGCCTTCCACGCCAAGGAGAGTCCCATCCGGACATAGGACGAAGTCTTCAATCTTGTATCTTCATAGTCCAATAGTCCGACCAAAGGATATAGTCCGGCTGTCCGGAGACCCCCTAATCCAAGATTCCCTCACTGTGTCTCGGTCATCCGTTTCTCAAACACCATGTAGTGCGAGAAATCCGACGGAGGAGATCGAGTCTTGAGGGGAAAAGTGCGCAAACCTCTGCAGAGTGTACAAACTAATCATGGTTAGCCGTGTCCCCGGTTATGGACATCTTGCGTATCTGGTTCTTGAATTATCCTATGGATCTCATCATTCTAAATTAACTTGTTGGGTTGATAATTACTTTTAATTGTGATTGTGATGGGGGTACCATTCTCAATGTTGTTTCAACTACCATGATAGTTAAATAAAATATATTCCTTTGTTGTAGGAAAAAATTGGCTTTTCGCAAAAAACTTTGTAACCATAGAGCCTCCACCAGCCATATATGCATGTAGTGATAGCATTTATTTGTTCATTGCTCTACTGTGTTACATTGCCAGCATATTCCATGTGCTGACCCGTTTTCGGGCTGTAACGTATTATGTTGCAGACTTTTCAGACGACGAGTAAGATGCCATAGGTCGTTTTTCGTGCACTCAGCTATGCCGTTGGAGTTGATGGACTCGCCTTATCTTCCAAGCCTTCCGCTGTTATCGTATTTAGATGGCCTTAAGCCATATTTATTGTAATAAGTTCTCTTTTGAGACATTAGATGTAATAAGTGTGTGATTTCTACTCTGTTATAAATCCTTTGAGTATTGTGTGTGTCAGCATTACCTATCCAGGGATGACACTGAAGCACAGAGACTTGACTATTTGAGGTCGGGTCGCTACAAGATGGTATCAGAGCACACCCTGAATGTAGGACACGACCACTAAGATGAGCCATAGATCACTCTTCTCTACTCATTTCTGACTCCTCTCCATTTTCTACTCTTTAGGATGGGGGACTCAAGGAATAAGTTTACACAGCCGGATGAAGACACCCCGTTTGGACGACACTTGAAGGAAGTCACTAGGTACTTGAACATCGGAATACCAAGCTTCACCGGGACCTACACCGCCACACTACCAGAAGAGGAACGTTGGATGATTCGAGTTCAAGTTCCAGGGAAGACATACACACCAGTCACTGAGCCCATAGAGTTTTCTTTTGATGCACCAACCTGGAGTCTAGGAAAGAGCATGGTAGCCCACATCACCATGGGACGCATCGACGAAGTTTACCACAAGGAGCTTAAGGATACTATCTACCAGATATGTGGGCGCCGATATGAGAAATTGGAGATGGTCAACACCAGGAAGGACATGTCCATTGTAGCATTCATCCAGGAGTTAAACCATCACATACGTCGCCAGGAGAACCAGATGTGAGCAAGCATGATTGATTTGAAGAAGGCGATGACCATGATCACAGAGCTACAAGAGGAACTCAAGTCTACATGCGATGGATATGAGGAGGAAATGACAATACTTTTGGAGAAAAATGACGACCTGATGAGGAAGCTAGCAGTTTTCATGGGAGACCCCGCGCCAGGAGGAGAAGACGATGAACCCAAGGAGATTCGTTCTGAAGACTACATCATCATCGACGACGCCAACTCCGACCCTGATGGTAGTGATGATGACTATGAAGACGAAGCTAGAGCGGATATCATGGAGTCTTCCACCGATCAAAATTTCTAGTCGACCACCATATGATCAGTAGTGTTCCCCCATGTATATAGAATAGTCCGAGCACTGTAACGATAGTTAGATCGATTGTATTCCCTTGATTGATTGATTGGGTGATATGATATGATTGTGTTTGTCTCATGTGCATATGGGTAGTGCTTTATCACTAGACCTCATTCTATTCTAATCTCTCCCCTCAAAACCCATCAGATGCCTCCGAGACGTGACCCTGGATTTGTCTTCCCACCAGAGCTCACTCAGTTGATCCAGGAGCAGAATGCCTTGGTGAAGTTGTTAGTTCGGAACCAAGGCAACAACAACAACAACAACAACAACAAAAACAATAACAACAACCCTCCGCCACCACCTCCAGTTGACAACTTAGCCCATTTTCTGAGGTTACAGCCGCCGGTGTTTTCCAGTAGCACCGAGCCCATAGTTGCGGATGACTGGCTACGCTGGAATGGAAGGGAGTTAACCACTGCCGGTTGCACAGATGCTGAGAAGGTGCGTTTTGCCACACACCAATTGGATGGACCCGCAGCCGCATGGTGGGAGAATTACACAGCCACTTTTCCCATAGCAAATGTCACATGGGAGCAGTTTTAGCAAGCTTTCCACACAACCCATGTCTCAAGTGGAGCTATGAGCATTAAGAAGCGTGAGTTTCGCAACTTACGCCAGGGGAATCGGACTGTAGGTCAGTACGTGGAGGAGTTTAGTAAGTTATCTTGCTATGCCCCAGATGATGTGGCCATAGATGCCGTGAAGCAGGAGAAGTTTATGGAAGGGCTGAATGATGAGACGAGTATGCAATTAATGGTGGCAACATTCAACAACTACCAGGAGTTGGTAGACAATGGTCTTATGATTGAAGGGAAGCAGCAGCAGATTGAGAGCTGCAAGAGGAAGTATGGACAAGGGAAGTACAATGCAAGAACATCGCAGAAGCCTCGTTTCACCCCAAACTCGGGAGGAATTACCCATAACCATGGAGGCCACACCCATAACAGAGGGAGTTCTCATAACCACAATGGCCCAAAGAATGGGAATGGGAATGGAGCGAGAAGCAATCAGAACCGCTCTAACCCAGCCACAGCCGCCAAGAAGGACCAGAGTCACGTTACCTGCTTCAAGTGCGGTAAGACTGGGCACTACGCCAATGATTGTCCAGAGTTGAAGAATGGCAATGGGAATGGAAGCTCGGGGAAAAGTCCAACCCTTTCAACAGGGGACAAGTGAACCACGTGAACGTGGAGGAGGTTGAAAAGCAGCCAGATGCAGTGATCGGTATGTTTTTGGTTAAGTCATTTACCGCTCTCGTCCTTTTTGATACTAGTGCATCGCATTGATAAATTTCAAGGGGATTTGTGGAAAAGTTTAAGTTACCCACCTTAGCCCTTAGGACACCCTTGCTAGTGAATTCACCAGGTGTAGAGTATATGGCTAGCCGATGGTGCGACCGGATACCCTTAACCATTGGCAGCCATGTTTTCCCCTCAGACCTAATAATTTTGGAATCCCAAGGATTGGATGTGATACTGGGGATGGATTGGTTATCGAAGTATGGAGGAAACATTGATTGCGCCAGTAAGTCGATTTTACTCACCACCCTAGAGGGAAAAAGGATTAAGTATGTATCCAGGCATACTCCTAAGAGTACTCATGGAAATTCTCTCACGGGAGTTGTTCAAGAAGAAGTGGTTGTGGTGAAGGATTACCCGGATGTATTTCCAGAGGAATTACCAGGCATGTTGCCAGATCGTGATATTGAGTTTTTTATAGAGCTGTTGCCAGGCACCGGACCGATATCGAAGAGACCATCACTACAAAAAAATACACTTCCATGATGATACGTGTTTGTCACAGTAGGTCACGTTTTCTGTCATGCATGTACATCCATGACAAATTTATGACAGAATCAAGATAGTCATACTTGTGTTGTCGTAGAAGTGTTCCATGACATTACCTAAATTATCATCATGGAAGTGTCCACTTCCATGACGATAAATCGCGCGTCACAGAAGTGCTTTCGTCAAGGGTGACCGACATGTGGCATCCACTGTAACGGAACGCCGTTAAGCTATCGGGTCCGTTTTTGGATTCGATAACCCGTTAACAGCCCGGACCAATGGGGATTTTCCACATGTAAAATTCTGATTGGCTGACGGAAACACGTGTCAGCTCCGCGTTGGCATAGGTGTCACTCATCCAATGGGCGAGATGCGCCTATGATATGTTGACACGTGGACCGGCCAAAAAGTGGCCCATAAAGTTTAAATGGGCCGGCCCAACTATAGGCCCACAAGATTTTGCGGTCCATAATGGGCCGCCCCAGCAAAAGGTCCATGAGATTTTGCGTATCATAATGGGCCGGCCCAGCTAAAGGCCCACGAGATTTTGGGGGCCATAATGGGCCGGCCCAGCTAAAGGCCCACAAGATTTTGCAGACCATAATGGGCCTGCCCAGCTAAAGGCCCAACATTCTCAGTTAAGGCCCGTATGACTAGTGTCAAATCGGCCCATCAACGGCCTGTCCTAAACTTGTCATCGTCGCGGCCCATGGTCACTTCTGGCCCGTTAACAGTCTGCTAAGTATATGGGTCGAATTACGGCCCGATGTATTTCTGGCCTGTTAAAGGTCCTGCTTCATTTTGGCCCATTTACAGGACATTGAAACTTTCGGCCCATAAATGACCGTCAAGGATTTGGGTCATATTCGGCCATGTCTGACATTCGGCCTGTTAGAGGCCCACTATAGATTTGGGCCACTTTCGGCATGTTTTGATTTTCGGCCTGTTAACGTCGGACGAAATCCATGGGCCATGTGGCCCAACGTCACATCGGGCCCATTAACGGCCCATATAAAAATGACGATAATCTATCCCAACCAAACTTCCGGCCTGTTAAAGGCCCGTGTATTAGGTCAGTGCATTTACGGCCGGTCCGAATTTCGGCCTCTGAAAGATCCGCATCGTAAATGGGCCACCATTTCAGCCTGCTAAGACCAGTGGGTTATTTGGCACAATCAGGGCCCAATCTCACTTTGGGTCTTTTAAAGGCCCATGTTTTTTATGGGCTCGGGATATTTACACCTGTAAACAGCCTATTGTTACTGAGGGCCCAAATTATGTTTAGGCCCGTTAAAGGCCCACTATGGGCACATGCCTACTAGAAAAATATGAAATCTTATGCTGATTTAGGCCCAGATATTTTTAGTGGGCTACATGCAAATTTCGGCCCATAATTGTTTTTATCCCAATTGGAATGGGCCCGACAAATGTTGGCATGTTGGGCTCCTACGAAGGTTTCGGCTGAATACATTACTAAGATAAACCTACACTATACAAAAATAGCGTCGTAATTATTGCAGCCTTTGGCAGCATCATAAGTGTTGTATCACAACAAAAAAATCCAACCATACAACAAAAGGCCTATTGGCATAAAGTTTATAGTCCTTGCAGATAAAAGCACCATCAGATGTATAGAAGCACATATCATTTGACCCGAGTGATAATGTTTGAGGCTGTAGAATCTGATGGAGCAGCACGATCTTCACCTTTTTTTGCCATTGCTCTTGAACAACGAAGCAAATGTCTGATAGTCTGGTTTCAAAACCATTCATATCCTGACGACATTTGTCAACCACTGTTGGGGATATTACTACTGGACGTAAACCGACCAGAAGTAGCCGGATTAATTTTATGAAGATTAGAAGCCCATGAAGATGTGAAGATGATGGCGCTTTACGAAGGCCCAAGGCCCAGAAGTGAGTTAAGGCCTGTAGATGTAAATCGACTTAATCATGTAACTTGCTTTGTAAGATAGGAAGTGTAGAGAATGAACCGGAAACATTTATGATCTGGCTTCAGGACTCTGTAAACCGACGGGCGCCACCCATGTATATAAGGGGACGACCCGGCAGTGGTTCAAGGGATGGACAACAACTCGAGAGCCAGACAAAGCGGATTCGCTCCCTGGCCTTCGAAACCTAGCAATACAAATCACAACTAGACGTAGGCTTTTACCTTCCTTGAAGGGGCCGAACTAGTATAAAACTCTCTGTGTCCCCTTGTCCGGTTTAACCCCTTTAAGCTAACCTGTTGTGATGGCTACACGACTAAGTCCTTTCACAAGGACATCTGCCCTGACAAACCCATGACAGTTGGCGCCCACCGTGGGGCTATCGCACGATGGTTTCGAGTTCTTAAAGGGCAGCTTTGACGGACTCAAGGGATACGCTATGGGCCGGATGACAAAGAGTTGTCGCGGCAAGCTCTACATCGACAATGCAGGATGGGGTCCTGAGGCTGATTCAATTGAATATGGGTACCGAGTCCCCTTTGGTGGGATTCACGTCTTCATCGGCAAGATTGGCGAACCGGCCCTTGAGCCGGACACCGGCATCGATATCATCGAAATGGCTCAGCGTGCAAGTTCTTCGCCGGTTCCGCCCGTGACAAAGCGTGTTTTTGTAGGTGTCATCCATGGAGCGGAATACGAGGACGGACCGGCATCCGTTGGAGAAACCGTTGTCTGTTCCGCCGATGAGTCTTCCGAAGAGACTGAATCGCTCTATCAGTTGCAGGATGGCCGGATTGGTGGAGGGTCCAAGGGCAACAGTATTCTGGACCCCCATGATCTGCCAAACTGGGCCGCTATCTTCATGGCCGGTACACAATCGGCGCCTCACTCATCAACTGCTGCAGCAATACTCTCCGGTTCAGCGACGGCTACGTCGGCAGGAGCAGGAAGCTCTGCGCCGCCTCCGGCTCAAGTCCTGTCTGACATGTTCGACGCTTTGGCAAGATTGATGGCCGCAGAGGTGGATGCAGCAGCCCGGGATCAGCACAATGCGGAGATTGCGAAGGTGAAGGATCAAATAGCTCAGGCTAAAGCGGACTTAATGGCAGAGAATGCTAGGATGGCTACAGAACGGGCCGAGTTGGAAGCATAGGCCTACCAGATTAGGCTAGATCAGAACGCTTCCAAAGAAGTCATGAGAAGAAGGTACCGATCGCACCTCCTATTGGGTTATGAACCACGAAACCTCTTCAACACACCAGGAGCAGGAGCTAGCAACCAGCCAGTACTGAACCAGACGGTGGCACCAGGATCAGGAGCGCCGGTTCAACCGCGCATGATGGACCCGCCTCGTCGGAACAATGTTGTGCCGCAGTATGTACCAACACCTCCCGGGCATTATTCCAACCCGTTGGACAATATTGTGGCCGCTGCTTTACGCCTGGCAGCCCTCCCAACCGATGACGAATCTCCAGTTGCGATTGAGGCACGTCGGGGTAGAGACTTCCTTCAAACGGTGCTAAACCAGCAGCAGGCATACTCACACAGTTGTGAGAGGATTCATTCTACTCCCCATCCAAACCAGAGATATAGCAGACATGTGGAGGATGAACTGGCTGTGTCAAGCAGCGCACGTTGCCGTAACTTGCCGCGAGGGCACAACCCGGCAGGGGGAGGTGCTAATGCACAAGATGTTGTGGATCATGGCTGCGCGGGTCGGGAGGCCGAGTTAGCAGCTCGACATGGAGCGCGTCAACATACTTCGGTTCACCCTACCGCTTCAGTAGAACCAGGGGTGGTATTCAGTTCCTTATGGGTGCCGTGTCTCACCCCCGCTTTGCGTAATGTGAGACTGCCTAAGGATTTCAAAGGGCCTCGTAAGGTGCCCAATTACACCGCCGATTTGCAACCAAAGGAATGGGTTGAAAGTTATGAGATGGCAATGGAGATGCTGGATGTGGATGAAGCGGTATGTGATAAATACTTCACCATGATGTTGGAGGGAACAGCTCGTACTTGGTTAAAGAGCTTACCAGTTAATTTTGTCAGATCATGGGCTGAATTGAAGCACCGGTTTATCCAGAACTTCAAAGATACTTGTAAGGAGCCCATGTCAATTGTGGATCTGGCCGCTTGTGTCCAGGAGGAGGGGGAGTCCACGACCCATTGGGTCAAGCGGGTCTCAGCGATTTTGCATTCATCGGATCGTATCAATGTAGATACCGCACTACTAATGTTGGAGGGCAATTGCCATTTTTTGCCGCTTAAACAGAAGTTAGGAAGGCTCAAACGCCACTGCAATGATATGTCAACGCTCATGGCCGCTTTGGTTAAATACGCCGATTCAGATAATACCAAGGACCCGGACTCAGAGGAGGACAAACCGGGGAAAGGGAAGAAGAACGGCAACACCAAGGGTCATCAGCCTAATCCGGTAGGCCACGAGAATAGTGGTAAGCGCAAGGCTGACAACAGCTTGGACTTTGTCGCTAACACCAATGCTCAGGAGAACGGCCAGCGCCGCAAGGGCAAGCAGCCCCAGAGGGGCGGAGGTTCGGGCCCCAATTTGGAGCGCCTGTTAAATCAGCCCTGTCCAAAGCATGGATCAAAGGAGAAGCCGGCATTGCATCTTTGGAAGGACTGTTACATCATGCAGGATTTTAAGAACTCTAATATGTTCCAGTACGATAATGGCTCGCCCGGCGGTTCAGGAGGTGGTTTCCACGGGCCGGATTACGGAGGTGGCAGTTCCGGTTCAGGATTTTAAGGCAATCAAACCGGGCACATCAATCAAGGGCACCAAGGCAACCAGGGAGGCTACAACCATCAGGGGAACCAGCAGCAGCAGCAGTCAGGTTATCAGAGCCATCCTAAGCAGTTAAATAGTGGGCAATACCATGTCTTCACTACTAGCTTGTGTAAACATGATCAGAAGCTTCACAAGAGGGCAGTAAACTCTGTTGAACCGGCAGTGCCTCAGTATCTACGCTGGTCTGAGCAACCCATTTTATGGAACAGAGAGGATCACCCACCCCGGGTTGACAATTCGGGTCACTTGGCCCTAGTGGTGGCCCCTCAAGTGGGGGGATATAAGTTCACTAAAGTGCTCATGGATGGAGGAAGTAGTATCAACATTCTGTATTATGATACATTCCGCCGAATGGGATTGACAGATAAGAATCTTAAACCGTCAAATACAGTTTTTCATGGTGTGGTGCCTGGTAAGTCCGCATACCTAGTGGGCAAGATAGCCTTAGAGGTGGCCTTTGGGGATGATTATGATTCAAGGTCAGAAACATTGACTTTTGAGGTGGTGAAAATCAAAAGTCCCTATCACGCCCTGTTTGGGCGGCCGGCTTATGCTAAGTTCATGGCAAGGCCGTGTTATGTTTATCTACAACTTAAAATGCCAGGTCATAAGGGGACTATCACAGTACATGGAAGCAGAAAGATCGCTTTGGAGTGTGAAGAAGGTGATGCGGCTTATGCTGAGTCAGTTTGTGCATGGAGGAGTTGAAATTCTATAAGGAGCAAGTTGATCCGGCAGATTTGACCTCTTTGAAAAAGCCGACTACGGAACATGATTCGACGTTGAAGTTCAAATCGGCTACAAATACTAAGATGATTGATTTTGTTCCTGGTGACTCATCCAAGAAATTCAGCATCAACGCTAACCTGGATCCTAAATAAGAAAGCACGCTCATCGAGTTCACCCGTGAGAACCAGGACATCTTTGCATGGAAACCTTCTGACATGCCAGGTGTACCGAGGGAACTCGCTGAGCACACACTTAACATTGATCCTAAGTTTAAACCGGTCCGACAATTTCTCTGCCGCTTAAATGAAGAAAGGCGTAAGGTTATCGGTGAAGAGGTAGCCCGTTTACTGGCCGCAGGGTTTTTCGTGGAGGTCTTTCATCCAGAGTGGTTGGCTAATCCGGTGCTGGTTCTTAAGAAAAACGGCACTTGGCATATGTGTGTGGATTACACAGATTTAAACAAGGCTTGCCCTGCAGACCCCTTTGCCCTCCCTCGTGTTGACCAAATAATTGATGCTACGGCAGGTTGTGACCGTTTGTGTTTCCTGCATGCATATTTTGTTTATCATCAGATCAAAATGGAGGTTAAGGACCAGGAGAAGACAACTTTCATAACTCCCTTTGGAGCCTTCTGCTATGTCTCCATGCCCTTTGGACTCAAGAGTGCCCAGGCAACTTATCAGCGCTGTGTTCAGAATTGCCTTCATACACAGATTGGGCGCAATGTTCATGCATATGTGGATGATATTGTGATAAAGTCCAGGAAGGAAGAAACATTGATAGATGATTTGAGACAAACCTTTGACAACATCTGGGTTTACAAGATGATGCTCAATCCGGAGAAGTGTGTCTTTGGTGTCTCGGCAGGCAAGCTCTTGGGTTTTCTAGTGTCAAACAGAGGCATTGAGGCTAATCCGGAAAAGATTTCAAGAATTACATCTTTGGCTAAACCGGCGTGTATCAATGACGTTCAACATCTGGTCAGCCGGATTACAGCTTTGAGCTGGTTTATCAGTCGCCTTGGAGAGAAGGCCATCCCTTTATATCAGATGCTCAAGAAAACAGATAATTTTTCCTAGAGCGAGGCAGCTGATAATGCGTTCGAGGATCTGAAGAGGCAGTTAGCTGACCCGCCCATGCTTGCATCACCAATCAATAAAGAGCCATTATTGCTATATGTGGCTGCTAATGCCCGAGCTGTTAGCGTGGCTATTGTGGTGGAGCGCAAGGAAGCTGGCAAGGAATATTCGGTTCAGCGTCCGGTTTATTATATCAGTGAGGTGCTCATTGAGCCAAAACAGAGATATCCACATTGGCAGAAGCTGGTGTATGGAGTGTTTATGGCAAGCCGGAAACTCAAACACTATTTTCAGGGACATCCCATCACATTGGTCAGTTCAGCCCCTCTGGGAGATATCATTCAAAAAGAGAGGCAACGGGCCAGATTGCCAAGTGGGCTATTGAGCTTGGATCTCACGGGCTCAAATATATACCTCACACAGCGATCAAATCTCAGGCACTCATGGACTTCATAAATGATTGGACAGAATTGCAGGCACCGGAGGAAAAGCCAGATAATACATACTGGACTATTCACTTTGATGGATCTAGACAGTTGGAGGGCTCGGGGGCTGGAGTCATACTAACTTCCCCAAGAGGTCACAAGTTTTGTTATGTCCTCCGTCTAATGTTCCCTTGCACTAACAATGCAGTTGAGTATGAGGCTTTGATTCACGGTCTGCGGATGGCTAAGGAAATGAATTTAAGCTGGGTCAACTGCTTCAGGGATTCAGATCTGGTGGCTCAACAGGTGTCTGGCACTTGGGATTCTAAAGACCCACTCATGGCTGCATATTGGCGAGAGGTGGACACTGTGGCTAGTCACTTCAAGGGTTATCAGGTGGACCATATAGACCGGAGAAAGAATGAAGCGTCGGACGCATTAAGTTGCCTTGGTTCTCAGCGTAAACCGGTTCCACCCAATGTCTTTCTTGACGTGTTGCATAATCTGCCAGTCAAGGTACCAACAGAGGAAGAGTTGGCTATTCCTAATCCGGAGGCTCAATTGGTGGCGGCTTTGCATGTCATATCGGATTGGACAATCCTGTATCTGGCTTACATGAACCGGGGCGAGTTACCGGACGATGAAACCTTGGCCCGACTGATAATCCGGTGTTCCAAGTCCATGACCATACTCAACGGGGAGTTACATCGTTACAGCGTTTCAAGAGCAATTCAGCGTTGTGTCTCTCCTCAAGAGGGTTGTGAGATTTTGTGAGAAATCCATGAAGGGGATTGTGGTCACCATGCCAGTTCAAAGTCTTTGGTTGCTAGAGCTTTTCGCCACGGATTTTACTGGTTAACAGCTCATGCTGATGCGGAGGATTTGGTCAAGAGATGTGACAGTTGTCAAAAATTCGCACGCCGTGCTCACATTCCGGCTCAGGAGTTAAGGATGATTCCAATAACTTGGCCATTTGCGACTTGGGGGCTTGATATGGTTGGACCCTTCAAGCGATCCAAGGACAAAAAGACCCACCTGTTAGTAGCAGTTGATAAATTTACCAAATGGGTGGAGGCAGAACCAGTCAGTAAGTGTGATGCGGCCACGGCGGCTAAGTTCATCAAAAAGGTGATATTCCGGTTTGGCTTTCCACATAGTATCATAACTAATAATGTTACTAACCTGTCAAAAGGGGAGATGGAGGAATTTTGCCAACGTGAGCACATCCGGCTCGATCTAGCATCAGTGGCTCACCCCTAGTCTAATGGTCAAGCGGATAGGGCAAATCAAGAAATTTTACGAGGTATTAAACCCATGCTCATGGTTCTTTAAAGCGGACACCGGGTTGTTGGGTTGAGGAGCTACCTTCTGTGTTATGGAGCATCAACACCACACCCAATAGGTCTATGGGTTACACACCTTTCTTCATGGTTTATGGAGCAGAGGCAGTTCTTCCTAGTGACATCCGCCATGACTCGCCCTGTGTGACAGCCTACGTTGAAGCTGATAATGAGAAGGCACGTCAAGATTCCCTGGACCTGTTGGATGAAGAGTGTGATCTTGCAGCAGCACGTTCGGCAATTTATCAACAAGATCTCCGACGTTATCACAGCTGCCGGGTTAAGACCAGAATCTTTCAAGAAGGCAATTTGGTGCTCCGGCTCATCCAGGATCAGACTGATATGCACAAGTTATCCCAACCTTGGGATGGACCCTTTGTGATCAGCAAGAATCTGCACAATGGGTCTTACTACCTCATTGATGTTTGAGAGCACAAAGACTCACGTAAATCGGAGGAGGAGACAAAGCGGCCATGGAACATAGCTCTTCTTCGGCCTTACTATACTTGAAGCCATAGGCTCTTCATATGTACATATTTATGACAATGTATATAATAAACCGGAGCCTCCGTTACAGCGGGGTATCTGTTCTTTTTACATCCTGTGTGTGCTTACAAGAGTTTAGTGAGAAAGCGGAGTTTTTTATTAATCCGGTCTCAGCAGCTGCACGTATATAAAGAAAATCACTAGGGGGCTTGGTCATATCTGAACCATTGCTACACCTCTTGATCGGTTTGATACCACAAAGGGATATCACTAGGGGGCTTGGTTGTTGTCACACCATAGCTACACCTCTTGATAGGCGTTTAAGCCACAAAAGAAAAATATGTGGAGCCAAAGAGAGTGTTGCACAAAGCACAGACTCAAACATGGGCACACACTGAGCACAGCTCACAAAGTTACTTGGGGGCTCTTTTTGCAAAGCAACAAAGAGTTTGAAAGGACCCTTGTAATTGGCTATCAAGCCACGGCTTGGAAGCCTGGTGTATTCACCTAAAACCCCGGGTTAACCTGCCTTCATCAAGTAAGCCACTCCTGTCGAGGTAATCCTGGTATGACCCGCTGAACGTTTGACAAGTCAATCTTTTACAGACCCTGAACTTGTCAAAGTTAAAACGAAAATTGGTTAATTGGAGGCCCATCTTAAAAGGCTTTGTTAAATGGTTTAACTCAGAGGCTTGGCAGCCCATGAAAAGCCTTGATTTGGAGCCTGGCAGCTTGTAAAAAGCCTTGCATATTTCATTTTTGAGTTTTATTTGTTGAAATTCAAATGTGTCTTCTGATAACCCGGCGTCCTTGACCCGGCTTGCCTTTCAACTACAAGTTGCCGGCACATGATCAGTTATAAATCGGTGTTCGTTGACCCGGTATGGTTTGACTAAATCGCCAGTACTATAAAGAAAACCCGGTAATTATCCCGGTCCGGTTTACTATATAATCCGGTATTATAAGGATGGGGCTATCAACGTTCCGGATTGGTATTAACACCTTTGCCGTATACACCGTTGGTCAACCAATAAGGTATGTTGCACATATTGCTTTTTATACAAACACTTCGATTATTCATCTATGTATTGTATACTTGTTGGGCATCATGACCCGTCTAGCGGTAAACCGCTAGATACTTTTAAGTTGTTGTGCCCAGGAACACAATTCATCATGGGCTATGCATAAATATATCCCAAAAGGTGGCACAAGTTATCACGAGGTATTACAAAACATGCTCGATGGCATGGAAGATAACGGAGTTTTGGCTATCCTATTACAAGAAGCTTTCAAAGCGGCTCCAATGGCATAATTGTTTTTTATCGGCACACAATGGCCAGTAAACCGGCGACCGGTTTAAGATGCTTCGTCTGGATGGTTTGATGGTTGAGTGTCAGTTGGTGTGGGCACTTCTTCATCCCCCCCCCCAGACGCTGGAAATCAACCGTCGACCAATCGATTCCAGTTAAAGCTTGAAATACTGCCTCTTCATGGATAAGATTGGACGGGTTAATATCAGGAGCGTAAGTGTGCTTATGAATCGGAGGCATAAGTTCTTCAACTTCATGGATTTCGGCAGGCTGTCTTTTCCCTTCAGCATCATAAGCCGGTTGAAAATGGGACAAGTACGTGTCTTCGGCCAGCTTGCTGGCTACTGGCCGCATCTCTTTGGTCAGTCGTCGGAGGTCATCATTGTCAAAGTTTGAGCCATCCTCCTTCACGCCTGGGTATCCTTTAATGATATCCTCCGCTTCAAGGTCTGGAATCCAGGCTTTGGCTCGAATAAGTGCGGTTAAAGCTCCTGCTCTGGCAGCTGCCTTCTTTAATTTGGCAATCTGGGCTGGTAACATGGCCAACTTCTCAAGTGTTTCTTTTATCAAGGTTGGGGCCGGTTTGTTGTAAGACTCCGTGCAAATAGCCCGCTGAGACCCAGAGTACAACTGTTCAATCAAAGTATACGCCGCTTTGAGCTTCATCCGCATGTCTGTACCAAGATGAGCAATCTGAGTGCCTGCCAAAGGTTTATATCAACATTCTGTTCAGAGATAAGGTTCATTGACTTGCGCAAAACACATAAGCAGATACTTACCAAAGATAGCAGAAGTCATAGCATTGATTTGCCATTTCAAGCCAGCTAGTTCATCTAAAATTTGTTTCAGGGCTGCCTCGGCGTCTTCAGGTCTTTTGGTTAAACCGGATTTTTCGGTTTCCCAGTTAGCACGATCTTTGTTGAAAGATTCCTTTAGCTTTTCCATAGCGACCAGGGCTTGGGTCAGCTCCTCTTTGGCTTTTGCAGCTTCTGCTTGTTGTGACTTCACATTCTCTTGCAAGTCAGAGTTTCGGGCATCTCTATTTCTCAGTTCAGCCTGCAACACTGAAGGTATATTAAACAACAGGATATATATGTTCTAAGTACAAAGCGTATAACAAGTTATGAACTTCATACTTGGGGGCTAATGCCTATTTTCTCTAAAGTACTACATTTTATACAAGTCTCCAAAACAATGCAAGCATTATCCTGGACACCTGGGGGCTAATGTACGTCTGTTCTAAAACGGATGCATGGACTAAAACCCGGATTAACTTGCCAAGTTAAACCGGCCTTTGGGGGCTATGCTGCAAAAAGTTATCTAATTATTAAAAGATGAGTCTTGGTTCTTATTAGAGACCTGGCATTTTGAGGATCAATGATGAGAAACTTAAAGTGCTACAAAGACCCGGTTTATGACTAACATCATAAAACGGCCCTTGGGGGCTACTTGGGCTAGTATTTCAACTTTGAATCAACGAACAAAGGGAGATGAAAATACCTCATATCGCTCCTTCATCAAATTCACCAAACCGGCTTCATAGTCCCGGTTTGAGTGAAGACGGTTCAACAAGCCAGAGTGAATTTCTTCAACGTTGAGATGAGCATAATTTGATAAATCACTACTCCATTTGCCTTTTTCCCTAGTAGCCTGCTCTCCTTTGGCACTATGTTGAGCCAAGATTACGGGATGGCCAGGAGAGATGTGGCCCATTCCAGTAATGATAACATCGTCTCCTTGGCCTTCAGTGTGTTTGGCTGGTGATAATGGAGTCTCAGCATCTCTCACCGGACTAGCCCGGTTTGGCTCTGCCGGTTCAGTATCAGTCGCGGAAGGTTCAGCGTCTGTTGGTTCATCGGTGTTTTGGCCTTGAAGGGGAGGGTCGTCAGAAGCGGCCTCGGGATGAGGGCCTTTCGGTTCACAAGTCTGGTCCGGTTCGCCTCTCGGTTCTTGCTGGGTCTTCATGCGGATTGTTGACCCGAGCTTTCTTGCTGGGTCTGGCTTTAGCTCTGCAGACAAAATTAAAAAGAGGGTTAACATTTTATTCCAGATTTACAACGCATTGAGACGAAAGGTTACAAAGCTTACCCAGCCACAATTTTCAAAGGGGGGAGTTGAGTTGCTGTCGATTCACCAAAAGATGAGGGAGGTTTCACCTGATAATTTGAATCAGACGGATTAAGAGGTTGTCTGAAATAACCTGCCTTGGGGTAACAATTGTCAGGAGTAGGAGAGACCTCAGACCGGCGCTTCCGAACCGGGGTATCAGGTAAACCGGTTGAAGTAACCTATTGGCCACTGTGCCGGGTTGTCCGACGAGCTTCATGCTGCTGAGTCTTCAAAATAAATGTTGGATCCAAATGAGCAAGAGGATGAGAAAAGCTTACTTTCCAGACTGCTTGACGGGTTTTTTGTGTTGGCTTAGAGTATGAACTGGAGGAAAGGGTAATTACCTCTACATCATCATCTTGACTGCCTTTTGTGTCCTCCTGAGGAAGATCATTGTTAATGAGATGCATGAAAAGGGTGCCAAGTGAGTCAAGTTCTACCTCAACTTCCGGATCATCAGCATCATCATCAAGTTCCATGTTGATCCGGTCAGCCGTTTTCCATTTTGACGTCCGTTTAACGGCTTTGGTTTTGGGGCGAGATGGTTTGACCGCTTTATCCCCAGTTGGCTTTACTGCTTTTTCTACGTTTTTCCGTTTCCAGAAGGGGTCATCATCTGTAACACCCTCGATGCGACTATAGCTCCCACGTGTCGAGGCACGACTTAGAGATATAATCGCATTGAAGGCATATGTCGCAAGTTAGGCAATCTTCACAACATCCCATGTAATATGAATAATAAAGGAGAGAACATAGTTGGCTTACACTCGCCACGTCAAACAAGAACATAAATAACATTACATCATCCAAAACACTCATGGCCCGACTACGGCGCCAAAATAGAAGAGAACCCAACATGCGACACGGTCCCAATCACCCCCAACTGGGCACCACTAATGATCGTCGGGAAAAGAAACATAGTAACGCTGAGAGTCCTCGTCGAACTCCCACTTGAGCTCGAACTCATCACCTGGAGCGGAATCACCTGGACCTGCATCTGGTGTAATAGTAATCTGTGAGCCACAGGGACTCAGCAATCTCGCACCCTCGCGATCAAGACTATTTAAGCTTATAGGAAGGATAAGGCAAAATATATGTGGAGCTGCAGCAAGCGACTAGCATATATGGTGGCTAACTTATACGCAAAAGAGAGCAAGAAGAGGAGGCAAAGCGCGAGCGAGAATCTAGAGGAACAACCTGCGCAAGCATAACTCCAACACCGTGTCCACTTCCCGGACTCCGCCGAGAAGAGGCCATCACGGTAACACACTCAGTTGATTCATTTTAATTAGTTAAGGTTCAAGTTATCTACAACCGGACATTAACAAATTCCCATCTGCCCATAACCGCGGGCACGGCTTTCGAAAGTTCAATCCCTGCAGGGGAGTCCCAACTTAGCCCATGACAAGCTCTCACGGTCAACGAAGGAATAGACCTCCTCCCAAGACGTTCCGATCAGACTCGGTATCTCGGTAACTCAAGATACTTCGACAGGTTAAAACAAGACCAGCAACACCGCCCGAATGTGCCGACAAATCCCGATAGGAGCTGCACATATCTCTTTCTTAGGGCACACTCAGATGAGCCAGACGTCGGGTAAGCTAGCCCAGAGTTGCCCCTGGTAGCCTCGGACATCGCTCGGTGGGACCAACACTCAGAGGAGCACTAGCCCGGGGGGGGGTTAAAATAAGATGACCCTTGAGTCTGCAAAACCAAAGGGAAAGAAAAGGGCTAGGTGGCAAATGGTAAAACTAAGGTTGGGCCTTGCTGGACAAGCTTTAATCAAGGCGAAATATCAAGGGGTTCCCATTATAACCCAACCGCGTAAGGAACGCAAAATCCGGGAAGATAACACCGATATGACGGAAACTAGGGCGGCAAGAGTGGAACAAAACACTAGGCGAGAGGCCGAGCCTTCCACCCTTTACCAATTATATAGATGCATTAAGATAACGTAGCAACATAATGATATCCCAACAAGTAAATAAATGTTCCAACAAGGAACGGCTCCAATCTTCACCTGCAACTAGCAACGCTATAAGAGGGGCTGAGCAAAGCGGTAACATAGCCAATCAATAGTTTGCTAGGACAAGGTGGGTTAGAGGTTTGACATGGCAATTGGGAGGCTGACAAGCAAAAGGTAGGCATCGTAGCATTGGCATAGCAAGAGCGAGCAAACTAGCATAGCAAAGATAGTAGTGATTTCGAGGGTATGATCATCTTGCATGCACAGTTGTCAGAGTTGACTGGATCCTCACAAGCAAACTCAACGGGCTCCTCGGTAGCGAACTCGTCTCCCGGCTCTACCCAACAAGACAAACAAGCAACAATGATACAATCAACCACGTGCAAACTCGAACAATAAGATGCAATGATGGTATGCTATGCGGGATGCAATGCGGGATGCAAAATGCAAGATGTGACAGGAAATGCATGAACCTGGCCTCAACATGGAAAACCAAGTGTGCCACTGGAAAGAGGGGATGAAATCGCTTGAAAAAGATATAAAGATCATCGGAATCGGAGTTACGGTTTGGAAATGGCAAGCGTTTTAAGAATGACACCGGTCTGCGATTTACAGCAAGTAGGCATCTAAATGCAATGAGATGAACATGCTACAGCACCCAAACATGACAACAAAATGCATGGCAGGGATGTACACAAGATGCTTAACAAAAGTCTAGCACTAAGCTACGGCCAATCCATCCATTATGAGGTTCAAACAAGCATGGCAAACACACAAATGCAAAACAGATTCCAGACTTAGTGAAATTAACACTTGTCTGAAATTTCAGATCACGAAGCCCTCTTCGGAGCAGTAAAACAACATGATACATGACCTGATTATGATAAATAAGAACATGTCATGGAGCTACTCAACAAGATTAACAAAAGACCCAAAGTGACCTGGGGCCAAAAGGGTTCACAAAATATACTAACGGGCACACGAACATAGCAAAAACATAATCAGTTTTCAGACTTAGTGAAAACTGAGACATGCTGAAATATAACTCACGAAGGCATGTAAACAAGCTCGATGCACTCACTACGGTGCAAGTCATGGCAAGGCAAGCATACATCCATAAAGAAGGCACAAAATACAAGCTATACATGGCAAGAACGATGGCATAGCATGCACGTACCAACTACAATAACATCGGCAAAATCGCAAACGAGTTGACGATCTTCCCAGATTCACAATGAAGCAAAAGTAGAGCTCGATTGACTCAAGCAACGGTGCTCCATAATTGCAAATAAAGACATGGATGGATAGAGAATAACATGATTAACAAAACTCCTTTACTGATCATCCTCAAAAGAGGCACGGATCACTAGGAAACGAGCTGAACATATGGCATCATGAACTAAATAATCCCAGACTTAGTGAAAACTACTAAGTCCCTGAAAACAGATTTACCAGGTGCCTCACTTTGCAAGCTTGCACAAGTCACCACACACATCCTAAAAATGCATGGGTTTCACCTCTAGAAAGAAGACAAAATGCTTAACAAAACATATGAAGGACTCACAGGCATAGCATGCACACAATAATCATGGCAAAAATGACAAAAGTCTAAGATGAACTAACATATCTGACAATTAACTCATGAAGCCTCCTTATAACAGCATTTTGGGCATCAATATGAACTCAAATGAAAATGATGCAATGGAATGAAATGATGTACTCGTCGAGACGAACATTTTGATATACTATAAGCCCAGATCGGAGCTACGGATGCAAAGTTACGAGGCTGCCAACATGAGCATATGAACTAAAAAATATCCGGGACAGTGAAAAAAGAACTACCCCAGATCTGGATCTAGGGTTTACTGTAGTGGCACGGAAACCGAGGCACGCCGGAGACTTCGCCGGAACAGAGGAGCGCGGTGGCCGGAGCGAAGGCCGGC
>NC_057812.1:181760747-181768791 GCF_018294505.1 Triticum aestivum
GAGGATGAAGGCGGCGCCTCCCGGGCGGCGGCGTGAGGAGATGGGCCCGCGTGGGCCGGCTTCGGGCCCCGCGGGCCGCGGCGGAGAGAGAGAGAGCCGGCCGGGTGAGCTGGCGGCACCCGATTGGCCTGGAGCCACGGCGGGGATGACGTGGCGAGCTCCTATAGGCCGGAGTGAGCTGGCGGGCGGGCGGTGGACACGTCCGGCGCGGCGTGGACACGTCCGGCGCGCGGAGCTGCAGTTTTTAGGGTTTCAGGGAGGAAGAAGATCCGAAAACGGAGGGGTGTATATATAGGCATAGAGGGAGCTAGGAGAGTCCAAATGAGGTGCGGTTTTCGGCCACACGATCGTGATCGAATGCTCTAGGACATGGAGCAGAGTTTGGTGGGTTTTGGGCCAAAATGGAGGGGTGTTGGGCTGCAACACACACGAGGCCTTTTCGGTCCCTCGGTTAACCGTTGGAGTATCAAACGAAGTCCAAATGATACGAAACTTGACAGGCGGTCTACCGGTAGTAAACCAAGGCCGCTTGGCAAGTCTCAGTCCAATCCGGAAATGTTTAATCCCCACACACGAAAGAAAGCTAGAAATGACCACCGGAGGAGAACGAAGCGCCGGAATGCAAAACGGACAATGGGAAAAATGCTCGAATGCATGAGATGAACACGTATGCAAATGCAATGCACATGATGACATGATATGAGATGCATGAAAACGAAAACAACACATGGAGACAAAGACCCGAACCCGAGAAATAAATATAACTTAACGCCAGAAACGGCAAGAGTTGGAGTACAAATAGGGAAAGTTATATCTGGGGCGTTACAACACTCCACCACTACGAAAAGATCTCGTCCCGAGATCTAGGACTGAAAGAACTCTGGGTACTCAGAACGGAGGTGATCCTCGCGTCCCAGGTAGCTTCATGGTCGGAATGGTGTGACCACTTGACTTTGAGAAATTTGATTGACTTGTTGCGAGTCTTGCGTTCAGTCTCTTCAAGAATAGCAACTGGGTGCTCACGATAAGAGAGATCTTCTTGGAGCTCAATGTCCTCGAAGTTGACGGTGCGGTCAGGAGTCTTGAAGCACTTTCGAAGCTGAGAGACATGGAACACGTCATGAACATTTGCAAAGTTTGAAGGAAGCTCGAGTTGATAGGCGAGGTCGCCTCTCTTGCTGACAATCTTGAAAGGTCCCACGTATCTAGGGGCAAGCTTCCCTTTGATACCGAAGCGACGAGTACCTTTCATAGGAGAGACACGAAGGTAAACATGATCTCCGATCTCGAAAGCCAAATCACGGTGCTTACTATCATAGTAGCTTTTCTGGCGGGATTGGGCTGCTTTGAGGTTATCACGAATGACTTTGCACATTTCTTCTGCTTCTGTGATTAAGTCATTACCCAAAAGCTGACGTTCACTGGTTTCAGACCAGTTGAGAGGGGTACGGCACTTCCTGCCATACAGAATTTCAAATGGGGCCTTGCCTGAACTTGCTTGAAAACTGTTGTTATAGGAGAATTCAGCATAAGGAAGACAATCCTCCCACTTCATGCCGAAGGAGATCACACAAGCCCTGAGCATATCTTCAAGAATCTGGTTGACACGCTCGACTCGACTGCTTGTTTGAGGATGGAAAGCAGTGCTGAAACGGATGTTAGTGCCCATGGCCTTCTGGAAAGAATCCCAAAACTTGGAGGTAAAGATGCTGCCACGGTCTGAAGATATCACTTGAGGAATACCATGTAGAGAGACAATACGAGATGTATAGAGTTCCGCCAATTGAGCTGCGGTGATCGACTCTTTGATAGGCAGAAAGTGAGCCACTTTGGTGAGTTTGTCGATGACAACAAATATAGCATCATTGCCACGCTTGGACTTTGGAAACCCAGTCACGAAGTCCATTTCAATGTGGTCAAACTTCCATTCTGGAATGGCAAGAGGTTGGAGGAGACCTACTGGCCTTTGGTGTTCTGCCTTCACTCTTCTGCAGATATCACATTCATTCACGAATTGAGCGATCTCGCGCTTCATTCGAGTCCACCAATAAGCTTGCTTGAGGTCCTGATACATCTTTGTGCTCCCAGGGTGGATGGAGAGGAGAGAATTGTGAGCCTCGTTCATGATCACTTTACGAAGTTCACCTTTGGGCACAACAATACGATCCTCGAAGAAGAGAGTGTCCTTGTCATCAAGCCGGTAGCAGTTGTACTTGGACTGGCTCTTGGCAGTCCCAATCTTCACCTTTTTCACCATAGCATCTAGAAGCTGGGCTTGGCGAAACTGGTCTTCTAAGGTAGGAGAGACTTGAAGGTTGGCGAGGAAACCTTGAGGAACAACTTGCAGATTAAGTTTGCGGAAAGCTTCACAAAGCTCGGGTTGATAAGGCTTGATAATCATACTGTTGCAGTAAGCCTTCCTGCTCAATGCGTCAGCAATCACATTAGCCTTGCCCGGAGTATACTCGATACTCGGATTATACTCTTGAATCATTTGGATCCATCGAGTTTGCCTGAGGTTGAGATTAGGCTGAGTGAAAATGTACTTGAGACTCTTGTGATCAGTGAAAATATCCACTTTTCTTCCCAATAGAAGATGTCTCCAAGTCAAAAGAGCATGCACAACTGCCGCCAACTCGAGATCATGAGTGGGGTAGTTCTTCTCATTAGGCTTCAACTGGCGAGATGTATAAGCAACAACTTTCTTCTCTTGCATCAAAACTGCGCCAAGACCTTGGAGAGAGGCATCACAAAAGACCTCGTACGGCTTGGATTCATCAGGCGGAGTCAGAACTGGAGCAGTGATCAACTTCTCTTTCAAAGTGTTGAAGGCAATATCACACTCCGGAGACCAAACGTACTTGACATGCTTCTGAAGAAGATTTGAGAGAGGCTTCGCGATCTTGGAAAAGATTTCAACGAATCTTCGGCAATAGCTTGCGAGACCGAGAAAACTGCGGAGTTGCTTAACGTTCTGGGGAGGTTCCCAATTCACAATAGCAGACACCTTCTCAGGATTCACGGAAATGCCCTTGGCAGAGATGATATGACCAAGATAAAGAACCTCATCGAGCCAAAATTCACACTTGGAGAACTTGGCATAGAACTGATGTTCTCTGAGCTTATCAAGAACCAAACGCAAATGCTTGGCATGATCTTCCTTGTTCTTCGAGAAAATCAGAATGTCGTCGAGATAGACCAAAACGAAGTCATTGGTGTAGGCATTGAAGATGAAATTCATCATGCGAGAGAACGTCGGAGGAGCGTTGGCGAGGCCAAAAGACATGACAGTGTATTCATATGAAGCAAAGCTTGTTCTGAATGCTGTCTTGGGAATATCTTCTTCACGAATGCGAATCTGGTGATAACCCATACGGAGATCAAGCTTGGAGAATACTTGGGCACCTTTGAGTTGTTCGAACAGCTCATTGATGTTGGGAAGTGGGTATTTGTTCTGGATGGTCTTCTTGTTCACTGGACGGTAATCAACACAAAGTCGGTCCGTTCCATCCTTCTTCTTCACAAAAAGAACACCAGAACCCCACGGAGAAGAACTAGGTCGGATGAGACCCATTCTTTCTTGCTCATCGAGTTGCTTCTTCAGTTCCTTCAACTCTTCAGGTCCGAGCTTGTAAGGATGTTTGCACACAGGTTCTGTGCCAGGCACAAGTTCAATAACGAATTCAACTGGCCGGTGCGGAGGCATTCCTGGGAGCTCTTCTGGAAAGACGTCTTGATATTCGCAAACGACTGGAATTTGAGAGATAGCATCCAATTCACCCTTCTCATTGAGAGAAAATAGACGAATGGTATTATCCCAAGCGGCAAAGACAATTACATCCTCAGATGAATGAGTCAATTGAATCTGCCTGGCTACACAATCAAGTTGAGCCTTGTGCTTAGAAAGCCAATCCATCCCGAGAATAAGATCAATATCTGAGTTACCAAGAACCACCGGAGAAGAGAGAAACTTGTAATCTCCCAATGTGATAGAAACATCTGGGGCAATAGCGCTTGCATTCATAAATTTACCCGGAGAAACAACAGATAACTGTCTAGGCAAATCTTGCAAAGGCAACTCATGCTTAGAAACAAATGGCCTCGAGATGAAACAATGCGATGCACCCGTGTCAAAAAGAACTTTAGAAGGAATATCATTAACAGGAAGGTTACCCATGATCACATCTGACGAGTCCTCTGCCTGAGCTGCATTCATCAAATTGACCTTGGCGGACTTGGGGTTATGCTTGACCACAGCTGTACTTGCCGATCTGACAGGAGGAGGAGGGGGAAGACGCCTCTGGTTGAAACACTTGTTGGCATAGTGACCCTTCTGTTGGCACTTGTTGCACGTGACCTCTGAAAGCGGACGGTGATACGGAGCACTCGATCTTAGAGCTTGAGACGAAGTCTTGTTCTGAAAGGCAGGGTTGGGTGGGTGGGAAGAACCACTGCCACCTTTGCTCTTCTGCTGATACGGCTGACGGAACAGAGGAGGGGGAAGCCAAAACATCTGCTATTTGGCCACTTGAGTAGAGGAAGAAGGAGTAACATCTCTGACTCGCTTCCTGGAAGCATCACATCTCAACTGAGCAGCCTCTTGCTTCAGTGCCATGTTGTAGAACTCATCGTATCTCAACGGCTCGAAGAGAACAAGAGCGAGCTGAATATCTTCTCTGAGACCACCCCTGAACTGATATATCATGCTCTTCTCATCAGGCACGTCCTGCTTGGCAAAACGGGCAAGCTTCTGGAACAACTTGTTGTAGTCATAGACAGACAAAGAGCCTTGCTTCAGATTGCGGAATTCCTCATGCTTGCTTTCAACCACGCTCTGCGGAATATGATGAGCTCGGAAATCTCGACGGAAATCATCCCAAGTGATAACACGTCCACCTCTGGAATCCTTGTACTGCTGGAACCATTCTGCAGCTTGATCTTTGAGTTGGAAGGAAGCGAACTTGACAAAGTCCTCAGGCCTGACGTTACTACACTCGAAATTCTTACACAGATCCACAAGCCAATCGTCAGTGTCGGTTGCCTCAACACAATTGCTGAAAGTCTTTGGCCCGTTAGCAAGGAACTGGTTGAGTGTAGCAAAGTGACTCTGATTGCTGCCTTGATTCCCTTGACTGCCTTGATTGCACTCTTGGAGAATTTGCATGATCAGCTGAGTGTTTGCATTGCTTGCGGCCATCAGAACTTGCCATGCCTCTGGAGGAGGTGGAGGTGGTGGCGGATCAGGATTCGGAGTCGTGCGCGTTGGAGGAGCCATCCTGAAGAGGTTGACCACCATTAGCACATTGACAGATAATATTGAAGCTGAATCCAACGGAATGAAAATTGCAACATATAGTCTTCACATCCGAACCAAAATGAACGAATGCATTCCTCTTCCAATGGTCACATATCCATAAATTGAGAAGCCACGTAGAATTAAGGTAGAGAAATAAATCAACAAGGTACGGATCAAGAACGAATAATCGGTAAGAAATCCCAATCCCAAACCAATATCCGTGGAAGAAGAACTAGAGCTACTAGAATTCCCACCTATGAAACTCCCGAACCTTTCCGGTTATGCAATCAGGTGTTGGGGATACAGGGGAAGCATAATATCTCACCCAAACTAGCAAATCCTACATCCAGCTGTATCCATCCTTCAACACATAACCAAGAAACCTTCGGAAACCATCTACCTCAACCTTCGAAAAGCATCCATTATACAAGTTATGGCGATACTCCCGAACTCCTGCCCCAGTACTAGGTGGCGTCGAGGTTATCTCACCAACGAACTGCATAAAAGAGATTTTTGATGTCAGCGAACATATCTCAAGTATTCTAGAATTGCAACGATAAAATTATGATGACAACACCTCAGAGCTCAACTCCCCAGGAAACTTCCGCTAAAACCCTGACAGGAGGCACCAAGACAGTATTCTCATCATAAGCCATCGGAACAAATCCAAGATACTCGCGTGATCCTAAATTTTTTTTAGTGAAATTTGAGAAGAGAAGAGTCAAAACTCTATGTCAGGATGCCTTACTAGAGCGATGAGGAGACTGGGAAGTAAAAAGAATTCCTAAACTCTTTGATATATAATTCCTAAAGACTCAAAACATTTTTCTAGACACAACTCGGCTGCTAAAAACGATCAAGCAATGGGGCTCCTAAGGTCGGGGAAGGCTCTGATTACCAACTTGTAACACCCTCGATGTGACTATAGCTCCCACGTGTCGAGGCACGACTTAGAGACATAATTGCATTGAAGGCATATGTCGCAAGTTAGGCAATCTTCACAACATCCCATGTAATATGAATAATAAAGGGGAGAACATAGTTGGCTTACACTTGCCACGTCAAACAAGAACATAAATAACATTACATCATCCTATACATACATACACAGAAGAAGGATTACAAGTTGCACAAATTAAAGATATTAAAGATGAAAAGGAACTATAATGCTTAGAGCAGGCGGTTTGTTCTTGGTATAGAAGGGATCCAAGCCGGTTTGACTACAGACTAGTTCCGATTCATTCAAAATCTTCTTTACACCTTTAGTGACTTCTTCATCAGTTATTTGAATGTTGCAATGGCGTTGAGGGTCTTCAACCTCACCGGTGTACTCACACATTAAACCGGGACGCCGACTTAGCGGCAAGATGCTCCAAGATATCCAACAGCGCACGAAATCAACACCTGTTAAACCGTTGGCCATAAAAGCCCGGATTTTGGCGAGTTGAGGGGCATATTTCGCCCTTTCTGCGGAACTTAAGTGTTGCAGCATCGGATGGGTGTTGGAAAGCCGGTGATCACGAAAGCCTGGGAGGGGGTTCTCATTTTCAGGAGAAGTGTCTCTGTAGTAAAACCAAGTCTGGTTCCATTCCTTTGGGTGGTTGTGCAGTTTGGCATGAGGAAATTCAACTTCTTTCCGCTTCTGAATTGAGACACCACCAAGTTTAGTGTTGGGGCCATTAACAAATTCTGTGCGCCAGTTTAAGTGAAAGAAGTCTCGAAACAGCTCCGCAGTTGGTTCTTCGTGTAAGTACACTTCACAAAAGACCTGGAAGTTACATAGATTGGATACTGAGTTGTGCCCGATGTCTTGAGGATGGAGTTGGAAATTGGCAAGCACATCTCGGTAAAACTTTGACCCTGGCGGTTTGAAGCCACGGCTTATGTGGTCAACAAAGACCACCACCTCACCCTGCCTTGGGGTCAGAGGATTTTCTGCTCCTGGAACTCGCCATTTAATTTCAGTTTGCTTAGGCAAGGAGCCGATGCTTACCATATCGTTCAATTGTTCCTCGGTGACCCGGGAACGAGCCCAGTTGCAAGCGGTAAATTGTTTGGCCATTGCGAAACAAACAAGCTGGAACGAAAGACCGTTTTATAAATTGCTCATGATGATATACAAGATGAAATGGAGTAAAAGATATACTGATATGTGAAATTGCATAAACCGGAGACCAATGCAATAATGGATAAAAAGGAAATACCAGAACAGGCGTACCTAGACACTGTTAAACCGGAGTATAACTATGGAGGTAAAAGGCTCCTTCGGTTTATCAGAGGGCTAATGGTACAGATTGCTTATACAAAGTTAAACCGCTTATATTGGTGTGAGGAGAAACCGATTTCACAGAGGTGTATGAAAATTTCGGATCTAAGGTATGACAGAAACTGGAATATATTCAGGTTCAAGCTTCAGGTATTTAAACAGTTCAGCAGATTCAGATAAAGTTGTTCTTTATATAAAGAGAGAGTCTAATGAGGAGAATATGATTATGGCTACGGTCGCGCAAGGGTAACAGATCCAACCTAGCCTGGGATGCTACAGAGAAGAAAAGAGAAGAACAGTACTGAGTTTTTCGATGAACTCCGACAAGCAGTGAAACCCTAAAAACAAGATCTAGGGTGGAAGGAAAAAGAGTTACCAGTATCACAGGAACGGCGGAGAGATGCCGCAGTATTCTGGTGCGTTCAGGGTGATGCAGTGGACGGAGTCGGAGCAGAGGCAACGGTCGACGGTGGTGGCGGAGT